>NW_028277030.1:117267413-117572931 GCF_059951505.1 Python bivittatus | reverse complement strand
ACTTCTTGGAAGTCCAAATATATACTATCTACTCTTTTACTATTGTCTCTATGCTTGTAGACACATTCAGGAAAGCTTAGAAGACTAATTAAATAAAAATGTAACTTTGCAGAAGCCATATTGGCTACTTTTCAGGAAGGCTCATTCTTCCATGTGTTTCCTTACATTCTTTTTAATAATACCTTCAACCATTTTTTTTCAGAGTATATTTTGCTTTGAGTTCTCCTCATTTGGGCAAGATTTTCATTGCCATTACAGTAATAGCATTTCTGATCCAAATCATTAGATACTCTGTTGTCTGTTTGGGCTGGATGGTACTATTTCTGATCTGAGATACACATTCTAACTATAATTCTGTTGTAGTTTTGAATAATCTCCAAGGCTAAAGCTATTTTTATTGAGAATAAAATAATAACAGAATCTTGCAAGTCTGATGGTGCTGTACTTCTTCCTTCTTCATATACTCCGGTGAATCAGGAAGGCATCTACTTGAGCCACATCTGAATGTTATCTTGTTGTTCTAGACTTAAAAAATGTTTCAGCCCCTTTTGCCTAGGTAATGGTTCCTACATGTTTCCTTCAAGACCATCTTCCTTACTTTTTGCGGTTCCATGCATACATTGTGCTTTATGGCACTCTATGTCCTTTTTGACATATAGAGCAAATCCTTCCCAGTACGCCTTTCTGTCTTTTCTATAGAGGTCATCTGCACAAATAATTTCATTGGTTATGTTACATTCCATTTGATTTCTTTAATGTCTGTTACATCTGTGTTTTGTTCTGTTATCAGGTATTCCAACTTTCCCGTTTTGACTTGGAAGGTTCTGGTATTTGCATATAAGGACCTATATATAGTCTTACACCTGGAGTTTCTTCAGCATGCACCTTTACCCTTGTAACCTTATGGCTTTCTTGATTAACTAAACTCATTTCCTATACCTTTGCTGCCCCCCTTGGAATAGATATTGAGATGTGTATGTTCATCCTCTAGGAATGATTTTTCCTGAACTTTCATCTTGTTGGCTTTCCTCAGGAATCAGATTAAAAGCTCTTTACAATCTTTTTTATATAACTTGCCAGCAGTCTGGTGTCCTCTTTGTCCAGGATTGTATGTTCTTTTTGTACAGACCTGTCTTGTCCTGAAAGGCAACCTAGTGCCTCACAGATCTAAATTCTTCTTCTTGGCACCATCACCTCATCCAAGCACTGAGACTGCTCTCCTATCCAGTTAGTCCTGTACTTGGAACAGGTAGCATTGTCAGTAAAATCACCATGGCAGTCCAAGCAGGCATGTTACCATGTGGTTGACATGCCTCTCATGCACCTATCTCTGTACCTCTGATAGTCAGCCACACACAACCAATTCCTAGAAGCCACCTGTGCCCAGAGACTTACCCTTAGTGCAAGAGCTTATCTGTTCATCTTCCAAGGACGTGGGTCCCTTCTAAGAGATGCTTTCCATGGAATGATGTCCCCCTACCCTGAGAACCACATTCCCCATGATTGCCACAATTGGATTGGGCTGATACTTATTCACAGTGTCCTTTGTCATCAGCCAGTCTGACTCTCCTGGCTTCTCCAGTTCAGCTACTGTGGCACTGAGGGAACAGATTTCTTCCCTGAGAGCCAAGAGCCTTAAAGCACAAATTGTATTCCCCCTGATTTCTGCCCAGCAGAGAGTCATACATATAACAGTCAACATAGTTCACTGAATATCTCCCAGACTCTTGCTGGTTATCTGATTGCCTATCTATAGTTGTTTGCTGGGATTTATTTTTTTATATGGATAATCAAGTTCCTTTAAGTATCAGAAGAAGAAAAGATTGAACGCCCTGGTCTCCTCACCATGCTGCCAAATGTACATAGCTGCTGAACTTGGAAGTCCACTTAGCTTCAAATTATCAAAAGTATTAACTCTTTGGGCTGATCCGCAGAACAAATTTGCCCCAGCACAAGTATGGACCATTGACCATTTCTTGAGCACAGCAGTGCGCAGTATAAGGTCTGCATCTCTGCAAACCTGTCCTCTATTTTTTGCCTTTTTATTTTGTTTAAATAAAATTCTAGGCTGGATTCCACAAACAAAGGCCTAAGGCTGGATTTTGCAGAATGAAATTGGGGCCCACGCCTAGTGTTAGATCATACTGTAAACTGAATGAACTGCAAAGCTAAGCTTATGATGTTCATTTTCTGAGTAGACTTTCAACAAGAGTCTGCTCTTTGGTTTTCTTTAAAATGCTTTACTTTAAACCCACTCCCCAATTTATATTTAGGATAAGCTAGCTTATGTTGTTGCCCCAACATACCATACATTAAAAACATCTCAGAAACAACCAACAGACTATTACAACCACCATCACCGTAGCACACAAACTAACTAAAGCCCTCCAAAACATCTTAAGTAAACCAAAAGATCCAGTAGCCCAAGAAGAAGAAACAGGAGTCATCTACAACATACAGTGTAAGCACTATAACAGCCACTATGTAGGACAGACAGGCAGAAGACTAGCAGAGTGCATCCATGAACACCATCTAGCAGTCAGAAGACATGATGAAAACTCCTTAATCTCACTACACATGGACAGACTCAACCATAATTTCAACTGGGAAACTATGAGCGTCCTAGACCAAGCATAATCCAAAAATGCTACGGAATTCCTGGAAGCTTGGCATTCAGACAAATCAGCCATCAACAGACACATAGAGATAAACCATATTTATACACCATTCAAAAGAGATGACAAAAAAGCTAAGAAGGAAACAAAAAGACTAGAACACATCCTCCCCAGCAACCAACACCCAGATAAGCAGAAATTAACACTAGACAAACAAGCAGAAAACAATACCCTAATGAAGGAACTACCAAGGAGAAAACCACACTCCCACCAACACTGGTAGGGCAAGCGACTATATATAAACAGGAAGCAAACCGCACACTCAGTAGCACCAATGATGTTACCTAGTCGGGTAATGAACCATCTGCAAGCAAACAGCCAAGCTCAGAGAGCACTAAGGACTCCATAGTTATGCCTTATTAAGTAAATAATAGCCCATTGTGTGAACCCAGGCAAAAAATTTAACTGCCAGATGGAAAGACTACAGAAAGCCTAAAGCAAGCATTAAAGCTGACCACAGAAGTTCCAAGTGAAACCTTTTTGAGAATAGTGTTCCAATTAGGGTTTGGATTAGATTTAATTTAAATTCTTACACTGCGCAAGGACATGGACAAATAGCCCCTTTCAGCATTACAATTCTGTACAGCATACAATGCAGATAATTCACCTCTTAGTTGATGTTATGGTGTTTACAATGGTATGGTGTTTAGGGCTACTCTTGGTGCTGGTAAAGTATTTGGTTTTGGCTTCGGGGCCTGCCATGCCACAAAAATATGTACAAAGTTTTTGTTGAAGAAGTAAAATTTCTACAGGAGCTCTGCATGTTCTTTATCAACCAGTTCTATCATTATTACACAACATGTTTATGTTAAATTTGATGAAGTAGAATTATCTTTGTTGGTCAAGGTAATTTGGCCTCTCAAGTTCTTTGGACAGTGACAGGGTATCTCTTACATTCATTCAGTAGGTATCTAAGAACTAGAATGCTGTACTTTATGTTTGGAAAAGTCTGAGTTTAGGCATTATACTGGATAAATTACTAATGAGGTATCTGTTAATTTTTTCAGAGCTGATCTAAAACCTTTCATCCTCCTAAAGCTTTGGACTGTAGCTTCTCTGATCCCTAACCATAGATGTTCTAATTGGGACTTACTGGAGTACACATCTGGTGGGGACTGGGTTGTCAATCTGCCTTCAGCAGTAGAAGATATACAGTATGTAGCTCAGGGTTGAATTGTTGGGTTCTTGGTGTTCTCTGAACTTTATTGTTTTCCTGCAGATGTTTCAGTGCTAGGGTGAGGTAACATCATCAGTTCATGGGAGAGTGAAGTTTGCTGGTTGTTTCTGTTAGTAGCTAGCCTTGTTGGTTGGGGTGTGGTTTTCTTCCTCAATAGTTCCTTGGTTCCTTGTTTCTTTCCTGATTGGTTTTCTGGTACTGTTTCCTGCTTATCTGGTGTTTGTCATTGGGTGAATGTGTCCTGGGTTGTTGGCGTTCTTCCTTGACTTTTGGTTATGTGTTTTAAATTGTATGTATGTATTTATCTCTATATGTTTGTCAGGGAAGTAGGTAGGACAGGAAAAAATGGCTCCTGTTGAGCCAGAGAAGGAGGTGGGCATTTCATGTGCATCACAATGGATGAAAAGGTGATTCCAAGTCTTGGAGGTCTGTTCAGTGCTTGTTTCATGATTGAGCTGCTTGATCAGAATCTTATGTAGCCTTTCCTTGGCCTTCTCTCCATTCCAGCAGGAAAAATTGCAAACTTCCTTCCAGAAAGCAAATCGTGCTTCCTTCAGCCATCCTGACTGTTTCCTGATCATAAGCTATATCATTATTAGGTTTCTTCCAACTCATACATTTTATGATTCTATAATACATATGCATATCCAGTGCCTCAACACTGTAGTCATGTGAAAAAGAAAGTACACCCTCTTTGAGTTCTATGGTTTTATGTATCAAGACGTAATAACAATTATCTGGTCCTTAGCAGTTCTCAAAAGTAGGTAACTACAACCTCAGATGAACAACAACACATGACATATTACACCATGTCATCATTTGTTTTACAAAAAGAAAGCCAAAATGGAGAAGCCATGTGTGAAAAACTAAGTATACCTTATGATTGAATAGCTTGTAGAACCACCTTTAGCAGCAATAACTTGAAATAAACATTTTCTGTATGACTTCATCTGTCTCTCACATTGTTGTGGAGGAATGTTGGCCTACTCTTCTTTACAACATTGCTTCCGTTCATTGAGGTTTGTGGGCATTTGTTTATGCACAGCTCTTTTGAGGTCCCACCACAGCATTTCAATCGGGTTGAGGTCTGGACTTTGACTGGGCCATTGCAGCACCTTGATTCTTTTCTTTTTCAACCATTCTGTTGTAGATTTGCTGGTGTGGTTGGGATCATTGTCCTGTTGCATGACCCAATGTCAGCCAAGCTTTAGCTGTCGGACAGATGGCCTCACATTTGACTCTAGAATACTTTGGTATACAGAGGAGTTCATGGTCGACTCAATGACTGCAAAGTGCCCAGGTCCTGTGACTGCAAAACAAGCCCAAATCGTCACCCCTCCACCACCGTGCTTGACGGTTGGTATGAGATGTTTGCGCTGATATGCTTTGTTTGGTTTTCACCAAATGTGGCGCTGTGCATTATGGCCAAACATCTCCACTTTGGTCTCGTCTGTCCAAAGGACAGTGTTCCAGAAGTCTCGTGATTTGTTCAGATGCAACTTTGCAAACCTAAGCCGTGCTGCCATGTTCTTTCTAGAGAGAAGGGGCTTTCTCCTGACAACCCTTCCAAACAAACCATACTTGTTCAGTCTTTTTCTAATTGTAGTGTCATGAACTGTAACATTTAACATGCTAACTGAGGCCTGTAGAGTCTGACATGTAACTCTTGGATTTTTTGCAATTTCTCTGAGCATTGCATGGTCTGACCTTGGGGTGAATTTGCTGGGATGTCCACTCCTGGGAAGATTGGCAATTGTCTTGAATGTTTTCCACTTGTGAATAATCTTCCTCACTGTAGAATGATGGACTTTAAATTGTTTGGAAATGGCCTTATAACCCTTCCCAGATTGATGGGCAGCAACAATTGCTTCTCTAAGATCATTGCTGATGTCTTTACTCTTTGACATTGTGTTAACACACACCTCAATGCTGGAGACCAGCAAAACCCTAAAACTGTGGCTTTTATAGAGGTAGTCACACTTGCTGATGATCAATTGATCAAGAGCATTTGATTAGCAGCACCTAGCTGCTATTTAGCCTCTTCTTACCTATGGAAGCAGTAAGGGTGTACTTAGTTTTTCACCCATGGCATCTCCATTTTGGCTTTCTTTTTGTAAAACAAATGATGACATGGTGTAATATGTCATGTGTTGTTGTTCATCTGAGGTTGTAGTTACAGTACCTACTTTTGGGAACTGCTAAGGACCAGATGATTTTTATTATGTCCTGATACGTAAAACCATAAAACTCAAAGAGGGTGTACTTTCTTTTTCACATGATTATAGGGTTGAGGCACTGGATATGTATTTTTATGATCTTTCCAGTATTTTTCAGTTATAGGACTTTCCTTTTTCCCAAAGCATGATTACAAAGCTATAGTGTTGCAGAGGAGATTCAATTCAATCACTTTAGATGTCATTTCCATAACTACAAAACTAGGACCACATGAATGTTGAATTCATGTCTTAAAAGCTTAACATAAAGTACAGGCATTTTTAATAGAATTGTAGACAAAATTTCTGCGAATTTAAAGAGAGCTTCTAGGTTATTGCTATACAGATACATTTTTTGTTTTGCCCAAGTGTTGCCAATGTTTGATATAAACAATTTATTATTGACATTTTGAATAATTTCTAATTTCTGCCTCCCATCCAGTATCCCACTAATTTGATTTATCACTGTATAAACATAGGTCTCGCTCACATAACAAGCCATATTATATTTTTGCATAGTTTTTAATAAATTGTAATTGGCTGGATTTGTACAACACACTAAGCCATAAAACAGGCTGGGGTCCTCACACAATGCACTAAGCCAAAGTAAGCCAATCATGTGAACCCAGCCTTAGTATCCTTGAATTGAGAAGAGATCTTCTAATTTATGATACTTAACAATCCTAAATTAAACTTCTGTACTAAGGCTTAAAGGTATATACTTCTTTAGAACTACTCTTTCACACACATTCTGTAATCTAATATGTTCTTATGATCTTAAGCGATTGTTTTTTAAAAAGGGTAAACCATTGATTTATTTTCATGTAGGTGGTTTAAGAAATTTGTTACAGTTTTAGAGTCCATTTGGTCTAGTGGTTAAGGCATTAGGCTGGAACCCAGTAGACCATGAGTTCTAGTCCCACCTTAGGTATAAAGCGCTGGATGACCTTGGGCCAGTCACCCACTCTCAGCCCTAGGAAGGAGGCAGTGGCAAACCACTCCGAAATCTTGCCAAGAAAACTGCAGGGACTAGTTCAGGCAATTGCCAGGAGTCAGCACTGATTTGAAGTCACACCCCCCCCCATTACAGTTTTTACTGATTCTCCTCAGTTTTGAATATTTACTTTGACCTAAATATTTGTTTTCCATGTTGTTCACTGAGCTACCAGTGTTTAATTTTCCACATCTGGTCCCATAGTCTCGTTTTGGGACCTAGGGAGCTGGGTCCCAGGGAAGTGGACAAAGTTTTAATATTAGCTCCACCACCTAAGGATTGGATCCTTGCTGCATCATGGTAGTGAAAGCTGCTAGGAGGTGACAGGTTGGGTTCAAGGGGTAGTAAACGCATCCTTGGGAGAGGGCATGATGTCACTTAACTTGAAAGAGGCAGTGGCACGGTATATCCCCTCCTCAAGAAGTCATCCCCAATCAAGCTGTTTTGGATAACTGTTGGACTGTCCCCTACTTTCCTTTTTAAGGAAGGTTGTTGAGAAAGTGGTGGGGTTGCAGCTACAGAGAGCTTATCTTTTAGTTCAGGTTCACTCATGGATATAGAACATAAACTGCAGTGGTCACTTTTTTTGATGATCTGTGGTAGGTTTGGGATGGTGGGAGGTTGACTCTCTTAGTCTTGTTGAATCTCTTAGCTACCTTTGATACCATCTTGACCGTGATATCCTTCTGCAGTAGTTGTGTAGGTTAGGAAGGGGGGGGGGGTACTGTATGGTAGTGGTTCTCCTCCATCCTGAGTGGTTGCTTCCCATCACTGGGGCAAGGAGGGTGAATTGAGACACATACAAAACCCGATTCTCTACCAGCCTAAGCCTTCCTAAATCCAAGCAAACGATGTTGTGTGAATCTGGAGTAACTACCATTTCTGGTTAAGAGGAATTTGAATTTGTAACAAATATGATTTGTTGGCTTTAAATTCTTGTTTGTGGTAAAGGGTAGAAGGATGTGGTACCATACACTAGCACTGTCTCCCCAAATTACATCAATATGTGAAATTTACTTCCTTAATCTGTGCGTAACCTGGAAATACTGCTATACTGATAATGGCTATTGATTTGGGATCTAGTGCCAGTGTTAACTTTGGGTTCTTTTGTTTTGTTAACATTTTAGATACAAAATTAAGTAGCTTGTACTAGTTTTTATTTAGCAGGAAAATACTGTGATACATCTTAGGCTTTGTTTTGATTTGCAGATTCCTGATCTACCCAACAAGGCTCTTTACAGTTGCAGTCCAAGAAAAGAGAGATGTTCAAGAGCAGTTCCCTATTCAACAAAAGCAGATACAATTTTTTGAGTGGGCCTTTAACAAAATGGACACTTCTATCAGAAAAAATGGGTGCATTACTAAATCCCTTTTAATGAACATATTTCATGATGCCTGCAGAACAGGTAAAGGGTTGTCTGCTCACTTAATGTTACATTTAGTTTTTATTAAACATCATCAATGCAAATGTTTTGTTAATTTCTTAGAGTTATTAATACTGAGTTTTTTAAAAAATGCAACATTTTCATTTCTTTGGTGTCTTGTTTTAGAGGGCCTACAATAAGCATTTTTATTCTGTTTATTTGAGCTGCAGATGTGACTTGTAAAAAGTGTGATGTTATAGAAGATAAACATGTACTCAACAATGTGTAACGTTAGAAGTGTAACATTAGATGTTAAGGAAAATCACACCTTAAGAGAGGAAAGGATTGCAATCTAGATGAAGGCCTCCATTCAATTAGTTTGTATGGGAAAAACCTACATTCACTGCTGTGTGCTTTATAATATAAATTGTGGGTGATGGCCCCTAATCTGAACCTCAGTGGAGTGAAACATTAAAGCTCCTCTAGCTTATGCTGGGGTTGACATTACAGTGTATTTGTGCTCTGGTGTGCTCTAGTAGTTAGCGGAACCCCAGTATATCAGCTGTATACAACTAGGAGTTTTATACACATTTGTGTGCATGCATCTCATGGTACTCTATATGTAGTTATGGCTATGTTTGCTTTACTGACTGCATACTTTACTCTGGCCAATATGTATTTGGCTGCTTAAAGAACACTTAATAGTTCAGGAAAGTATCTTGTTGCTGGCATAACAACAGAGAGATTCAATAGAAAGCCCCTTTGCACATCTCCTCTGCCCAGGAGGCTAGAATATCAAACCAGAGAAAAACCATTATTGTTTTAGTAATGTAGATGTCTAGCAGAAAGTTCAATTCCCCCCTTCAACCTGCAAATTCATACAGAGGTTCTGTATAGCTGTAGATTATTTTAAATTTCAGGTCCATACTATACATTTAGGCATATAAAATCTTATTTAAAATCTTTTCTCTTGTTTGAAAAGGGACAATATTTTACAGGTGTCATTTCCCCCCAAGATTTGGCAAAATGGGCTTTCTTTTGGTCTTGTATGTTTTTACTTTGCAGCTAGATTTCTTTTTTCTCCAAACATTGTGGTGTTTATTCCCCACTTTTCCTAATCTCTGTTCAGTGTTTTCTTTTCCTTTGTGGGGCCATTTTATAAATTGGTTCATTCCACTTTGTGATGGCCTCCGCGATAGCTGCTCATGATTCCAAATGAGCCAACGGGACTCCAGAAAATTTGGAGAAGTCTAATGAAAGTCTATAATAATAGCTAGATGCTTAATGAAGTATGCATAATGAAGTGTAGAAAACTATTATACATGCACATCTTTAGTTCAAAGTATCTCTAGCCAAATATGTTATATATGTAATAGTGTACTAATGCTTCCTATCTTTAAGATTGTACTTTTATATTTTCCTATTCTGTAAAGCTTGATTTGTTTTTCATTATTAGTTGATACAAAGAAGGACTAGAATGTTTAAAATGTTCAAAACCTCTTACTTATGGAAAGTTTAAAGATGTTGCATTTCTGAATTACCTTGTTCTAATTTAGGATTTCCAAATGGTAACCAGGCCTTGCTGTTGTTAAGAAGTTGTGGCTCATTGTTGCCTGAGCTACCTCCGCATGAAAGATCAGCACTTGTTCATACCATGTGGACAAAGCTGAAAGATATAGGTATGTTCTTTAAGTAAAATAAACCATATAGACTAGCATCTATATTTTAAAATAAATGATATTCTAGTATCATTCTACTATATATTGGGCATTCTTTAATACTGGTTGCTATGACATTTTTCAGGTCTGTTTCCATATTTTGAGAACTATGCTGACATCTAGGGGAGTTGATAGTAAAACCAAACCATTTTTATTTTCATCTTGAATCAAGTTTTACATTTACTGCTTTTGAAACCAAGTTTATTGATTTGGTGCTTTTCTTGTCAGATGATTAGATGAAATTCTATGCAATATTCCAACTGTGTTTTTTAACTGAACTAGCTGGTAGTGGTTCTTAAAGATTTTAGGTAACAAGTTAGGGTGTTAAGCATCAGTTTGGATGCTTGAGACTTAGCTCCAAACCTGACTTGGTGCTGCAGGAGGAAGATATGTACTTGTTCACTTCTTTTCTTTCCCTTCTCCCTTGCCCATATAGCTTAGATTCCCTATATTATTTCTGTGTTAACCACAAGTCATTGTTGCTCCAAACTTAAAGAGTGAAGATTGAAAGAAATCAAATGTCAGGGACTACTGGACAGTACTCCATATGCTGAAGTGCATAACTCACTGTTTCCCAACCTTATGTAGATGTTTTAGATGATATCTGCCACCAACCTTAGTTAGTTCCCATCATTTATGATAAACAGTAAAGTATTAGGAGTTGGATATATTTTTGTGTAATGGTGGCAGCTTTTTAGCAAGGCATCTTCCAGAACTGGTCTTACTCCAGCTGTATAGGTTGGCATTGGATAGGAAAAGAGTACCAAAAGTCCCCAATTTAAGCTGAGGCTTGTGTGAGCAACAAGGTCTGCCAAAATCTGATGTGTCTTGAATTTTAGTTTGCATGTTTTTATATATTGTTGATGTTGTGTTAAACAGTCATATGAATCTTTTATTGTACTAAATTTTATTTTTCTTTATAATTTCTTACTTAGGTGTTGTATTTGACGTAAGCCATTATAACGCTTTGCTGAAAGTTTATCTCCAGAATGAACATGCTTTCTCTCCAGATGAATTCCTAACAAAAATGGAAGAGGCAGATGTTCAGCCTAATCGAGTAGGTATTTCATAAAGGCATCACTTATTTTACCATTTGATAAATAGCAATTCTCATATTTAAATTCTGTTTTACAGGTCACATACCAGCGACTGATTGCTGCCTATTGCAACAAAGGAGACATTGATGGTTCCAGGTAACACAATAAACAAATAGCTTGAGATAAATCTTGTGGAACAATCTTATGTATGTCTATGTTGAAGCATATCCCATTGAGTTCAGTGTAACTTACTCCAAATCTTGAGAGTTTTGAGTGGACTCTGGATTTGCCTTTTTCTGACTAAGCCATGGTCCAATATATGGGTGGGACGCCAGTGGTCCACCAATGGCCCTCAAAGAATACTTAATTTTACCTGTTTCAATTAAAATATCTCCCCGAGGTTAAAATTGTGATTCTCAGGCACAATGGTAGATGGGCATGTATTCCTTTTTGCTAATCAAATTTTAGAATATTGTTCCATAGCTTTTTAAACTAATATAGTATTGCAGATGTCATTCTTTTATCTCTCTCTCTCTCTCTCTCTCTCTCTAGATATAGATAGATAGATAGATAGATAGATAGATAGATAGATAGATAGATAGATATGTACGGGTAGTAAACATATACATTTATTCCTGTTTTTCAAGGGAAAATATATCTGATTTTGTTTTCACTTGCAGCAAAATTCTTAATATCATGAAAAGCAAAGATCTCCCAATCACAGAGTTGATTTTCAGCGCCCTTGTGACTGGCCATGCAAAAGCTGGGTAACTTATACTTCTTACTCTTCTTCTCCTTAAGCCATTGCCTAATCTTAATTAATCTTAATTAGGCAATTATATTTTTAAATAATTTGAATAGTTACAATGAAGTATGTTTCATAGTGAACTCTCCTACCTGATTCAGAGATCTCTGCCCATTCTGATATGAATGAGGATCTCCTGAATTTAAGCATCTCTGCTCATTAATTTGAAGCAATAACTTTTTGTGTGTCTGCTAGGATTTGTGAGCTTGCTTGATCAATGTTCCAAGACATACCCTACGGGCCTACAAACATGTGAAGTTACAGTTGCATCTCTTTTAACTGATTTGGAATTGAAAATAGTTGCTGCAGGCTTAGCAAATTTGAGAAGGGGAGTTTTAATCCCTTCTTTTTCTGCCATAATGCTGTTTTTGAAACAAGCTGCCTACTACTTCAATATACATAAAAAGTTCAATACCATATGCATGTCATTAAACATAAATAATATGGCTAAGATAAGATTAAGACAACCCAAACCACAGATAAGAAAAGCAGCATGAGGAGATATTCAGCCTATATTAAGGAGCCTTTTCATACCACCAATAGAGTGGGCTTTTGGAAATGATTTTTCTGATATGATTGTGGCTTTTCAAAGAGATCCTGAATATCTATTATCGGATCAGTCCAAATCTCAAATTGATGAAAATATCCACATCTCATACGCTCTGATATTTTTTGCTCTGACACTCAATTTTCTTTTGTAGTTTGCCCTTGAATCTTAACATAGTCCCTGAGTCCCTTATACAAAAGCATAGTAGAATTTTAAAACTTGATGCTTTCCTTCCAATATATGCCATAGCTATCCTTTCGTTTTGCACCCATTCCCTTTTTACAGAGCCATTTAATTAAAGGTAAATAAACTTCTGGTTTCATTCATGGGCTGAGGACTAATGCCAGTCATGACATATGTATAACAATAATTTTGACACTACATATTTTTAAAATAAGTTTTTATATGGTATTTTTCTCCATAATATTTCAGAGATATGGACAATGCAACAAACATCCTTTCTGTCATGAGAGACACTAAAATTGAACCTGGTTCGGAGACTTATTTGGCACTATTGAATGCATATGCTGAGAAAGGTGACATAAACAATATTGAAGAGGTAATGACTTTTGTTTGTGAAGCTAGAACTTTTATTTCAGATTGCTGCACTTTCTGAATTTAATTTGCTTCTGACCTTTGTAGCTACAGTTCTTCCATATCTCGCTATACATGCTTCATATGAATCCAGAAAGGAAGATGATCCTGAATTTGAGATGGTCTTCCAAAAAAATGAAGATTACACAGGGAATGTGAATACACATTTAAATAAAAATGCACACAACAATCCTATGCAAAGCCTGATTTCATATCAGGTCAACTTAGGATTATCAGTGCCACCTTAAACTAATTCTGTATATATTTTTTTTCATCCAAGAAATATATGCATTTGATACACTTGCATAAGTGTCTGCATATATACCGTATTTATTGGCGTATAACACACACAGATGTATAACACGCACCTTAATTTTAAGAAGGAATTTTGAGTAAAAAAACGTAAATGACTTGGAAGCAAAATAAAGGAAGCTCTGAACTTTTTGTTTATTAATATTTATATCACTTATAAGGTAGATATGTAATATGAAAGAAAAAGCACCTCTTTGAATGAAAAAACTTAGATATTATAAGTTTTTACAAAAATTTTAATCAGAATCACTGCTATCTTGGAAACCATGAAACTCTTCGTCTTCACTGCTATCTTCAAAATCAAACTGAATGCTGCAGTTTTCACTGCTACTGTCTTCATGAATCAGTTCGTCTTCTTTACCATCCAAAGCATTGCTTATGCCACATTTCTTAAAAAATTTGATAACAATATCTTGTTTAACTGCGTCTCTTCATAATCGTCTGGCATACGCTGGGCAATCCTGGTTCTTGTTCGCATCCGAACAAGATGCACTCATGCATCTTCATAAATCTTTGGCACCAAGATGATGATGCTGTCCCTTTGAAATCATGTATTTGTAACTCTTTGGTGATTTTCACTGCTTCAATAATTATCAGTTTTGTTTTTGTTTTGTTTTTTTTTAATTAAATTTTTTATTCTTAAAAAACAATCTTATCAAACATCGAGCAGTGAGTCAAAACGAGTTACAAATACAAATGTGCATAATCATATCATATTACCAATATATCCAAATACATATGTATCATCAGTAAAAGTAAAACATCACATATTATCTAATTAAACTCCTTAACTTTTTCTATTACTCTTTTTCATATTTACTCTCTAGCCAGGCATAAAATACCTGCCATATTTTATAGTATTCAGTATCTTCCTTATCTCTAATCTCCAGTGTCAACCTATTCATTTCTGCACAGTCTAATATCTTCCTTATTATATTTTCATCATTTGGTATTTTTTCCCCTTTCCAATTCTGAGCAAATGCAATTCTAGCTGCAGTCAAAACATGGATGATCAAATATATATCTTCTTTACTATAATTTTCTGGTATCATTCCTAATAGGAATATCTCTGGCTTCATTTCTATGTATTGAAGTGTCATTCTTTCTAGCCATTCACGTATTTTCATCCAATATTTTTTAGCTTCTGAGCAGGTCCACCACATATGGTAATAGGATCCTAATTCTTGATGACACTTCCAACATTTAGTAGATTTATTCTTAAACATCTTTGCTAATCTTGAAGGGGGAAAATGCCATCTATAAAACATTTTATAAAGATTCTCTTTGTATGCTGTTGACATTGTCAAAGTATAGTTTTTCTCCCATAAATTCTCCCATTTTTCCAAATCTATCGAGTGTCCAAAATTCTTTGCAATCATAGTTCCTTTAACTTGTTCTTCCGCCATCTTAAATGTTAATAAATAGTCATATAGTTTTTTAATCATTTTCTCATCTTTCCCTATCAATATCTCATCCAATTCTGTTAATTTCCCATAAAGTCCATATTGTTTAACATCCTTCTCATATCTTGATTGTATTTGCCATTGTACATACCAAGTCATATCAATTCCCTGCTCCACCAACTCATGTTTTTTTTTTAGCTCCCCCTTATCATTTAATATGTCTTTATATCTAATCACATTCTCCGTTTCTATAAGATTTGGATGTGTGAGTGCTTCTATTGCTGAAACCCACACCGGAATTTTCCCATAGTTGTTGTTTTTTGATTTTCTCCCAAATTATTAGTAAAGCATTCCTGATATAATGTGTCTTGAAATAACTATGGGTTTTACCTCCTTCATACCACAAAAACTTATGCCAGCCAGTCTGTAAATTGTGTCCTTCCAATGTTAATAGTCTTATGTTCCTTAATTCTATCCATTCTTTTATCCAAACTAGCCCTGCTGCTTGATAGTATAATTCCCAGTCTGGCAGGCCAAACCCCCCCCTACTTTGTGCATCTTGTAGCATTTTCAAATTTATTCTTGCATTTTTTCCCTGCCAAACAAATTTCAACACAATTTTATGAAGATCCTCAAAGAATTTCTTCTCTATTTTATCGGTGTTGTTTGAAATAAAAATAATAACCTTGGCAGTATATTCATCTTAACTGTGGCTATTCTTCCTACCAATGAAAGTTGCAGGTAATTATCAGTTTTGTAGATAAAGCAATACCATCTTTTCTTTGGTTAAGTACAAACTCTTTTATCTGTTCTTCCAATTTTGGCCATTTAGCAATACTGCTGTGGAAATTACATTTTGTTTTTGATAATGTCTTGATTTTTTCTTCATTTTTTTCGCCACTCTCGTATTGTGCATTCTGTTGGTGGCTCTCCAAAATGCCTTGCTGCAGCCCTATTTCCATGTTGCTTGGCATATTCCACAACCTTTAACTTGAAACCAGCTGTATATGCTAAACACTTTTGTCTTGATTCCATTAGGGGTACCGGTAGTTTTAAAAAACTGAAACAAGTAGTGTTTCACATTACTTGCGTGGTCTGGCACTCAGTGTGTCAGAGCAAAGCACCAGCACTTTGCTCTGACTTTTTACTACATGCCGGAACGCTGCAAAGAGAGGAGGGAAGCTCGCGGTGCTTTAGTGACATCAGAGGAGGCATGGTTTAAGTGCCATCAATCAGAGGAGGAGGTGGGAAGTGCGAGGTTGCAGCCCCAGTTACAGCCCTGGCTCAAATGAAGGCTCCACTCTCCCAGCTCTGCCGCTTGTGGTGAGAAGCCGGGCTTATGCATCAGTGCATAACACGCATATCGGTGTATAACACACAGCTAGGATTTCAGCCCCAAATTTTAGGGGGGAAAGTGCGTGTTATATGCCGATAAATACGGTAAATATATCTAAGCACTCACCAAAGGCCATGCTGCAAATAGAGGTAGGTCTAAGAACAAGTGTTCCTGATTAAAATTAATTGCCTATAAAATAAGGTATCCCTTTTTAAAAGATTCATTAATCTCTTGACTGATTATACATACCCAAACTATTTCCTTTCGTATGTACATGCACCTAAGCAAACAAAATGGAGTTGAGTGGGAGGACAGGAAGAAAAGAGAAGTAGTAGGGAGTCATGGGGGTGACAGAAAGGAATGGTTAACTGGACAGAGAAATAAAGAAGGACTATTTATGGAAAGCTCAACAGGAGCTGTGCTGGCTTAGCAAGTATAAATGTATGAAGACTTACTCTACTTCAAGTGCTGTTGAATTTAGTGCCTCTTACACCATGATAAGTATGCATAGGATTTTTAGTCCTTTGCAGTTATTTTGAAGTCACATTGTCTTCCAGTCCATGTGTATTAGCAAGTGTCAACAGTGAGACAGAAGCCACCATCAAACTTAGGAAAACACTTCATGAATCTTTTAGCTGTAATTAAGCCACAATTTTGTTAGTAAGCAAAACAATAGTTGTGTTAAGCTGTGCATGTGTTTGAATTCTGTAGTGACAATTTTTTGGTAAGCTCTCAAGTATTGTCTAAGGCTTGCTTACATAACTAGCCAATGCAGTATCCTAGCATTAAGTCAATATTTAATGTGAGGGTTATAAACCTTAAGAGATTTCCTATAGATACTGTCTTTGGAAAACAGTGTTCTTATCTTTGATGGGCACATAATAACAGAAGATACCTGTATTGTTGAGACTAGTACTGGGGAAGATAACTATTGAAGATGGCTGAATTGAGTTAAATATTCATGAATAAATTGCATCATTTAACAGCCAGACCATGCCAGTAAATTGGACTTTTGCTTCACATTAAACCTGTTTTCTTCCATGGTTTTAATTAGGACTACATTTTTCAAAAGTCTACAGTCCAAGCTAGATGCATTTTTATGTTACCCACAAAACGAAATAAAGGAGCAGTCTTTACAGAAGCAACTGTGATGCTTATAATGAACACTATCTAACGGACAACATTTTTCTCTTTGCTGATATAGGAACTGAGAAACATTGAGAAGGCTGAAATTTATCTTTCTGAAAGAGATTTTATGGATATCATTTTTACTCTTGCTAAGGCAGGATATCCTCAGTATGTACAAAATATTCTGGAGAAGATAAAATATAATAAGGAAAGCATACCAGGTAATACTTCCAGGAAAGTATTCAGGGATGTGGCTTGTTAGTTTTTTGTTGTTAATGACAAATTATGGCGAATATAAGGTAAATGAGATTTATTAATGTGCCCTATTCATGCAGCAGCCATAGAACCAGAGTTGTAGGTACAATATATTTCTTGAATACATGCTTAAATACACATCTAAATACCCTTTTACTGAGATTATCAGGAAATGCATAGTATGTTTATAAACTCTGTCAAAATCTTACAGCTTACATCTTTCCCCCTTGTTTTTATTCCAACATTTAGATGTAAAGAATCTTTGCCTGAGATTAATAACATCTAACTTAGAAGATACAGCTTTTGAAGTACTGAAATCATTTTTTGTGGCATTAGGACTCACCTGTGAAAAACACAGTGGCCATTGCAACTTTTTTTTACAGCACTGTATAAACATGGAAATGGTATGTGAAGTGGACAAAACAGACTTAAAAGTGCATGCCTACTTACATTCTTGCAGAGTTTCTCAAACTGATTGTGTCTGTCCATTTTGGGTTGGTTTTAAAAAAATGTCTTCAAATTAATAGGTTGGATCCAATCTTCTTTAGGGTCAGGAACAGAAAGGAGCTAACTTTCCCAACCCCACCTTCCCCTGCCAGCCACTCGAATTCTAAATAAACCTTGGGGGCCCTTCTAAGTGGAGTGGGTTGTGCTAAGAAAAGCTGATAGATACCACAAAATGGCAGCTGGAAGTGTTTTAAGCAAGCAACCATTTTGAGGGAGTCAAGCGTAAGCTATAATTTTTGTCAATCCTCTTCCATAAATTCATATTTATGAGCAGGTCTGCAGGGATTTATGTAGTGTGGAACTGGCAGAAAACTTTGCTTCTGTCTAGCCTTTTTTGGTGGCAGATTTTTAGATCCAGCTTATTTAATTTTCTTAAGCAACCATTATACTCTGATCTGTTGTCCATTTTGATTGTGCATTTCTTATCTTTCTCTTCCCAATTCATCCTTTGATTCCATAGACTGCCAATAAAATATGTTCTTTCCACATTCCTGTTTAGAAAGAGGATCAAATTCACTTGTCTCAGTCTTTGTTTTCTTCTGTATTCTGGACTGAAACCCAAGGGATTCTTTTCTGCTTTTTCACTGCTCAGCTGATATTTGTTAAGTGTAGGATGGGTTTCCCAATCAAAGCTAAAATCTGTTTTTCAAGATTCTGTGAAGTACTTGGTTGTCATTGTGATTTTGAATGTTTCAGTTGAATAGTGGTGAACTTAAAATTCTTAAATCTTTTATTTCTTGCAGCCCTTGGCTAAGTTGAAATATTTCTGCAATGAGCTAAAAGCAAGCAACTTACATCTTACACCTCTATTGTCGAGTTTATCCTTTGCACTGGAAGCAAAGAAAACTGGTACTTCTTCTTTCCATTTAGCATTGCTGAACATTGTAGTATATCTGTTATTATCATGCTCATTGACTTTTCTCTTTCTGGATCTTTTCAGATTTGTCTGTTGGTATAATGAAGATAATAAAAGAAGAAGGCTTATGTCTTAAACCTCACTATTTCTGGCCATTACTGGCTCAGCACCAGGAAAAGAAAAACACTGAAGGTTAGCACTTCTACTCAAATTTTGGTTACTGTGAACATTAATTTTAACACATAATCCTGTAGCAAGAAACATGTTTGCACACGAAAACAACTTAGCAACATAGGCAACTCTGTCAAAACATTATTGTGTTTTTTGTGTAGTCATGTATATCACAACAACTGCCTAGGAAGGGTGTTATTGCATTCTTACTTTATTTTGTCGCTGATAATAATGGCAAATTTAGAACTTTACAAAGAGCAATCATTGTTTTAGCTGGCTGTAGTCAAGGTTCAATTTGTCACAATATCCTCAGCTGTCTTTTAATCTTCTGAACTTGAAAGACACAATACTGAAATCTAAGGAAGCTTTTAAAAATCAGGTTGCATTGTGGAAATTCTTCCTCTAAATATAAAAGAAACAAATCTTTTAGATGAGGTTTTCATATTTCTTTGCAGCAATAAGTTAAATGTGAACTTAGTTACAATAATAAAAGCATAAAAACCTCCATTGTTGAATGAACTCTCATGACCTGACAGCATACTGATTGAAGGACTAAAATGTTCAGTTTTTTGGATTCTTAAGTAGGTTTAAGCATTTAGCGCGCACTTTCCCCTGTTACACATGGGGGTGTCTATAAGATATGAATAAGAATTGAACAAATATTAAATTTTAAAGGACAATATCTAATTCTTTGGTTTGCATTATTGGTAATTCAGAAAGAATGGTCTGATAAAAAGATGCTTTTAACAGAAGTACTTTCCCCTTGGGGAAATTAAAAACTGTCTTTTTCATCTTATCTCACAGTATAATGTGCTTTAGAATGAGATGCAGAGTTGTTAGTGTGACATGGATGACAAACAAAATGCACAAACAACCAAAAAAAAGAGCTTTTAGCAGGCAGTTCATATTGCAATTTTATTTTAAAATATACAGTCGTATTCCAGCTTAGGATAAATGCTAAAACAAGTATTCCCTAATTGTTTCTGGCAATAAAAGTGTGCCAGTCTTTTTTAGAAAAGTCTTTATAAAACAAGAGTCTCTTGTTAACTCTTTATATTCCTGAAAGTGCTTAAGAGTACTGCGGAGAATATCCTAACACAACATTTGAATCCAAAATTGTTGGCAATGTATTGTATCCCCTCCAGCTATCCCCAAACTATACATACTGCAAGAAGCTCTAATTTAACTGTGTTTCATTTAATCCTGTTTTTTTCCAATTTGACTTAACTTTGTTTATCCCAAAACTAATGGATGACAAGCTGTAAGTAGTTATATTCCTCCAGTAAAATAGCTTATTGCTGATCTGAATGAAGCAGTAAGTGTTGATTTCATAATACCTGCAAAAGAGAAATGGGAAGTTGAATGGGCAAGCAGTTGTGAAGGTTGTGGAATCTTCACTGTAGAAATCCTCCGGCCCAAGAGGCAGCCACTTAGTATTGTGGATAAACATGGTATCACTTTTACTTACAGAAAGATAAAATATTTTTCTTCTTCATAAATGTTGTATAGATTAAAAATGTAGAAAAACGTTGTGTATTTTGTAGTTTAAAAACTTCAGGTGCTTTTTCAGGTAGCGACTCCTTGGCTCTTTTAACAGTGTAATTCTCAATGTTGCATTTAGGATTTAATTAACTGTTGGTTAAATATTCTTTCTTGAGACAAGTCTGATGCAGTTTTTCTGTTAATACTTCGCATACATAAGATTTCAAGACATGGGAAAAATAAAGTTCATCTTGTAAAAAATCAAGTTGATGCTCTGGAGGAAGGCAAATTAAATATGAAAAAAACTTACCTCTCATCAAGAAGTTGAAAAAGTATGATTAAATTTATTCAGCCAATGAGGAGACATGTATCATATTAACTAATAATTGCTAGGCGATTTCTGATATTTTTTGTTAGCTGAGTTAGCAACATTTTGGGTTTCAAATATGCAATTTACTGTGGTGTCACCACTGTTAGACCCAAAGGTCATAGAGCTCTGTATTCCATCAGATTGAAGCCAGCTCTTTGTGTTTTTGAAAACGTTCCTGTCTTTTTATTTGTTTCCAGCTTACAGGATTTCACTGTTTTCAGGAAGATCCTGTAGATTGGAAACATTGGTTAATAACAAAATTGTCTTATGTTTCTCTTTCTTCATGCAGCTGCCTTGTATGCAATATTTTCTAATGAATTCTGAGATTTAACCCGTATGGAAGACAGAAACACAGTACCTAGTGACATATGCTCACTTGGTTCTGTCACTAAAGGGCACTCTCAGTTCTTCTTCACATTATGATCAAGCAAATAGAAATTAAACAATGTACCAGATGTGATTAAATTTATTGCGGTTTTGTTTGTTTGTTTGTTTGTTTCAGTGAGGCTTGCACATAATGGTTTCTGAAGGGTCATTACATTTCTTAGATGGAAATTTTGAAATGTCTGCTCATTTGTATGTATGCTGGTTATGAAAAATGTGTTCTGGGTTTTCATATGGACATGGTTTTTACAGCTGATGCCTGCTTCCTACAAGGCAAGGCACATCACATTAACAAAAAAATCTTTGGGCTTGGCTTAAAGTTATGTGTGAATTGGGCCACTGTTTTGTAACCATGGCATTCTGTCTATCTTTAGGAACTAGATTATACTATGACATGGAACCAAAATAATTTAAAGGTGTGCTGCCTCTTTCTTTAGTTGCATAAGCTTGAATTGAGGAATTATGTGAACTGTTGCACACAAAACAAGAATTATCCCATGTTGACAACATGCTAGATCCTATAGTTCCAATAGTAGAATATGTGTGAGTGTATACGTGCATAGCTTGGAGTTGAACTGTTGAGTTCCCTTCCTGGATGTGTAGTATTAAGATGCACACATTTTCAGAAATAATTTGTCATTCCCAGAAGAGCCTAACTTTCTGCCAACAGGTGGTAAAGTGTCTGATTTTCAATTTAAAAACTTAATTTTTAAAAAAGCTTTTGAAAAATGTTATTTTTTAATTGGAGTAAGACACTCTTTAGTGATCTTCTTTTAAGGCTGTTTGTTGGATAATTTAAACTATGTTGTACTGATGTTTCCTTATCTCTGCCTTAAAAGAGTTATTAGAGTAATATGTTCAGTCCTTAAAGCCATCTGTCTGAAACTTTGCAAGATAAGGATCCCTAGAGAATATTCATCCCTCTTTTTGCCATCCTAAGATGGACCGACTGCAGGCATTCTGATGCTTTCCCATTATAACTTACAATCAACTTTTTTTTAATCAAATCAGATCTTGAATTGGTTGTTGGCTTCAAATCTCAGAAACAAATTGTATCACGTCTCCTTGAAAATTTTGGCTGATCTGCAGTCTTAAGCTCTCCATCATGCCATGTTGTTGGTACATAAATGAAAGAGACCATTACAAATCCATCCTGAAATCTAGTTTAAGTAGGAAGGTGGGAATATCTTATTTTATTAAACAGAAATGTTTTTGATTCATTGTAAATAGTGTTGCATTGAATTAGATTTCTTGTACCTGTTCAAGTCTGGGATCGTGCATTGAGCTTAACTGTATTTGCAAACTATACTACCAGAGCTGATCAAACATGCAAAGCCAAAACCAACCAACCAAAATTATCTTCGTTCCAATGCTGCATGTGAACTCACTCATACAAATTATGAAAAAAGTTCTCTAATGAGAGATGTAGCACTGCAGGAGCAGGCTGGAATGAAATCTCTCTCTCTGCAGTCCACTTTGTTATTTGGAGAAAGTTTGTGTAAGAGGAAGCAATAAAAACAGAAACCTTTGTGCTGAAACTAGGACTAAATTATATGAAGTGGCATACTTTTGGATTGTACCATTTGAATGTAAATTTAAAAGATGATATATATAAACCCTGCCTTAAATTCTCTCTATACGTAGAAAAATAACACATCAGGTAAAGAAGTATGATACAGTCTATTATGGATAGTGCTAGTGTTATATGTAGAGATCTTTTATGAAATGGGAATTAAAAATTTGATTCCTCCAGATACAGTAATATGCTGGAGAGAAAGCGCAGCCTTTAGTGGATTAGGTAACTGAAATATGATTAAAAGATTCCAAATATGTTTGTCAGTTTAATTTGGTACTTGGTTATCTTGCTTTTGATTGAAAAATGAACAGTTATCAGACTTGGAAACATCTGCATGTAGGTGTCTTTCTGAGACACTGAGGGATAAGGCAGTATATAATACAATAAACTAAAAAGAAAGGTTTATTCTGTTTTCATCCTTTATGGAATGCAAAACCTTCAAAAAGTGTATCTGGGTTTAGTTTGAGTTGAGTAAAATTTGGCTTCTGTCAGTTAATCAATTAATGGACTAATCCATTAATTTAAAGTGTCAAGCCTTTAAAAGGTGTAAATGCATGTAAATAAAGAGTTGGGAGAGAGAACTTGTATTTGACTATACACTTTATTCAATATATTTTCAGTGACTATGTGACTACAACTAGATGAACAAATCATGTGTTTAAGAATCAGTGTCCCACATTAAGCTGTTTCAGTTCCTTTTTTGCATTACTTGTGAAACAAATTAGGAACTCTTTCATTTATTTTTTTTTTTATAAATTGGGAATGAGTTATGCAGTAATTGGAAAAGTGGATTATAACAGGAACATAGACAGTTTTGTGTAATGAGTAAGACACCAGGCTAGAAATTGGGAGACTATGAATTCAAGTCCTGCCTTAGGCACAAAGCAAGCTTGGTGACCTTGGACCAGTCATTCTCTCTCTGTCCTAGGAAGAAGGGACTGGCAAGCCACTTCTGAAAATCTTGCCAAGAAAACTTCAGGAACTAGTCCAGGCAGTTGCCAGGAGTCAACACTGATTGGATGGCATTAACAAAAGAAAGGAGTATTGTTGTTGTTGTTGATTAAAATATTGTTTTTTTTTAGAATGTATGTATCTGCATTACAATTAACTTTGCGTTTTTTTCTTTTTTTTTGTATTATTTTAAAAGCAATTAAAATATTGATTAAAATATTAAAAATAAATAAAACTTGTATTCTGTAGCACCCAAACCACAACGCAGTGATTAGTGACTTAAAAGCATCCATTATGTGGCTTCATATCCAGACAACTTACAGTAATTAGATTCTGGGTTCAGATGTGACAGAACATCTATGAGCTTCTTGCATGGTCACTGAATATCCTACATTTTGTATAGAATCGTATCAGTAATATTCACCTAAAAATGGTATTGCTTAAATAGGCTAGTGAAAATTTTAGCTCACTTGAACCCTTGTCTTAATGATACACTGAGCCTAATTGATTGTAGCAATTGCTTAAAAGTAAATGCACTGTTTGTCATAATATGAGTTTAATGTTTTAAATTGTGGAACGACTAATAATTAATGAAAATTCAGCTAATTTCATATCTTATAAACTTAAGGTTCAAGTGCTGTCAGAATTTGAAAGATACTGAGAATTACATTGTAATTAATTATTTCTAAACAGCATTTCCAGTTATGCTGAAATCAATCATTTTTCTGTTCTAAGGCAAACTTGAGTGAATGGTGTGGCTTTAAATTACTGTGACTTGTTTACATGTACTTTTAAGTGCTCAGAGGGAATTCACATTTATTTATTTGCACCATGGTATATTGCATAAAATATTTGTGGAATCTTTAAAATGTACTTGATATATTAATTATCAACATTTAAAGGAATAAAAGAAGCAATAGAAAGGAAGGAGGAATATCACTGTATGTTAAAAATATCCATTCCTCCTCATAAATTGAAATTAATGAATTTGGCAGTACTTAGTGAAAATCTTGGTAAAAATTAGTGACAGAACAAAGCAGTGCTGTTACCTACCATGGAGAAGCTGTGGAAGAGTCTTGCAAAAGAAATAACTTTTCCACAGGTGGCACTACAGGTTTCAGACAAGGACTTCAGGAAACTAGAATTTTTTTTAATAACAGCAAATGAAGAAACCTAGACTAATAATTTTTATGCTAACAAATATGCTAGTTCCAGTACAGATTTTGACATGAATCTTGAATTAACTGAATGTGATGTAATAAAATTCTGGGTATGTGTATTTCAAGAAGGCCTAATTCCTAAAGACTTTGTGGTGACCTTTTATATGGAGAATGTTAGTTTCTCATTTATTTTTTTGTTGCCTTTGAGTCAGTGTTGACTCCTGGTGACTGCCTGGGCTAGTCCTTGCAGTTTTCTTGGTAAGGCTTTTTTGGAAGTGGGTTGCCATTGCCTCCTTCCTAGGGCTGAGAGAGAGTGACTGGCCCGAGATCACCCAGCTGACTTTGTGCCTAAGGCAGGACTAGAACTCATGGTCTCCCAGTTTCTAATCTGGTGTCTTAATCACTACTGTACACCAAACTGGCTCTCACTTTAAAATGTACTTGATATATTAATTATAACATTTAAAGGAATAAAAGAAGCAGTAGAAAGGAAGGAGGATTATCACTGTATGTTAAAAATATCTATTCCTGCTCATAAATTGAAATTAATGAATTTGGCAGTACTTAGTGAAAATCTTGGTAAAAGTTAGTGACAGAACAAAGCAGTGCTGTTACTTACCATGGAGAAGCTGTGGAAGAGTCTTCCAAAAGAAAATTGTAGATCTTTCAAAAAGATATAAATTCATAGTGATGGGAGAATTAATTACCTCAGCATCTTTAGGGACATAGAGTTCGCCAGTCATGGTTCTTCCAGGAAATTCCTGATTCTTAGTGATTGGTTCCATGCAGTTTTCTTGGCAGTGTTATAGAAATGGTTTATCGTTGTCTTCCAGGATTTTTTAAAACCTTCACTATCTAGGCTGACCCTGTTGAGCTTCCGAGATCAGCCAAGGTTGGCTAGAGGCTGCCATCTTTAGCATGCTATAAGGAAAAAAAAACTTTTCTAACTAGTAATTTCTAAGCAATTTAAACTTTTATTTGCCTTCTACTTTCTATCTCTGAAGTGAAATGATCTGCATATAGAAAAATTCACATCTTAGGATCTGATAACCAGAGTTAGAAGAGAAGCAAGCAGAATAAAACAAAAAACCAGTACAATATCTGGTTTCTACATAACGTTGCCAACATAAACAAAAACATTTTACCTGAAATAAATTAAAATTATAATGCACTATATTATCTTTATTTCATAGACTGAACTGAGCCATTAGCTAGCTGAACAGGTTGTTTAACACCTGAGTTCTTTTTCTTTAGGTGTAGTTGATGTCCTCAAAGCAATGGATGAATTGGAGGTGAAGCCAAATACAGACACATATTTAATATATGTTTTTACAAATTTGGATAACCTCGACCCTGTTCGCCACTGGATTCAGGTGAGTCCATTTGTTTTAAGATTTCAGTACTTAAATGAGAATAACATTCATTGAAATTTCTGGGGCTGTATAGGATTGAGATGTAAGACTTTGATTCATGATTTGGAAGTATGTGTACAGTGGGGCAAAAAAGTATTTAGTCAGCCACCAATTGTGCAAGTTCTCCCACTTAAAAAGATGAGAGAGGCCTGTAATTTTCATCATAGGTATACCCAACTATGAGAGACAAAATGGGGAAAAAAATTCAGAAAATCACATTGTCTGATTTTTAAAGAATTTATTTGCAAATCATGTTGGAAAATAAGTATTTGGTCAATATCAAAAGTTCATCTCAATACTTTGTTATATATCGTTTGTTGGCAATGACAGAGGTCAAACGTTTTCTGTAAGTCTTCACAAGGTTTTCACACACTGTTGCTGGTGTTTTGGCCCATTCCTCCATGCAGATCTCCTCTAGAGCAGTGATGTTTTGGGGCTGTCGCTGGGCAACACGGACTTTCAACTCCCTCCAAAGGTTTTCCATGGGGTTGAGATCTGGAGACTGGCTAGGCCACTCCAGGACCTTGAAATGCTTCTTACGAAGCTACTCCTTCGTTGCCCAGGCAGTGTGTTTGGGATCATTGTCATGCTGAAAGACCCAGCCACGTTTCATCTTCAGTGCCGTTGCTGATGGAAGGAGGTGTTCACTCAAAATCTCATGATACATGGCCCCATTCATTCTTTCCTTTACACGGATCAGTCGTCCTGGTCCCTTTGCAGAAAAACAGCCCCAAAGCATGATGTTTCCACCCCCATGCTTCACAGTAGGTATGGTGTTCTTTGGATGCAACTCAGCATTCTCTCTCCTCCAAACACGACGAGTTGAGTTTAGACCAAAACGTTCTACTTTGGTTTCATCTGACCATATGACATTCTCCCAATCCTCTTCTGGATCATCCAAATGCTCTCTAGCAAACTTCAGACGGGCCCAGACATGTACTGGCTTAAGCAGGGGGACACGTCTGGCACTGCAGGATTTGAGTCCCTGGCAGCATAGTGTGTTACTGATGGTAGCCTTTGTTACTTTGGTCCCAGCTCTCTGCAGGTCATTCACAAGGTCCCCCCATGTAGTTCTGGGATTTTTGCTCACCATTCTTGTGATCATTTTGACCCCACTGGGTGAGATCTTGCATGGAGCCCCAGATCGAGGGAGATTATCAGTGGTCTTGTATGTCTTCCATTTTCTAATTATTGCTCCCACAGTTGATTTCTTCACACCAAGCTGCTTGCCTATTGCAGATTCAGCCTTCCCAGCCTGGTGCAGGTCTACAATTTTGTTTCTGGTGTCCTTCAACAGCTCTTTGGTCTTGGCCATAGTGGAGTTTGGAGTGTGACTATTTGAGGTTGTGGACAGGTGTCTTTTATACTGATAACAAGGTCAAACAGGTGCCATTACTACAGGTAACGAGTGGAGGACAGAGGAGCCTCTTAAAGAAGTAGTTACAGTTCTGTGAGAGCCAGACATCTTGCTTGTTTGTAGGTGACCAAATACTTATTTTCCACCATGATTTGCAAATAAATTCTTTAAAAATCAGACAATGTGATTTTCTGGATTTTTCTTCCCATTTTGTCTCTCATAGTTGAGATATACCTATGATGAAAATTACAGGCCTCTCTCATCTTTTTAAGTGGGAGAACTTGCACAATTGGTGGCTGACTAAATACCTTTTTGCCCCACTGTATATCAGGTGATATATATTTGATTTATCAGATGATGTAATTTCATTAATTTTAAGATAAAAGTCAACTGGGTTAGATGATGCACACTACTGTGCCTGGAACTGTTGATTTAAAAGACAGCTGTCCTGAGGCAGCCAAGTTACCACTGATGGACTTACCACCAAAGGAATGACTCCAAAAAGATTGTCTCTTTCAGAGGCCTTGGGGAGTGAGGACACTCCACTATGATTTATTTCAGGCACATGTGAATATCGGGACGGACATTATTTTTGATAAAAGTAGAATCCGTACTATTAATTTTATATCGGTCTGATACAAAAAGATCTGTTAGGGCAGTGAAGAGTGGGAGGCAACCTGAAAGTAAACATTGGCAGGGAGATAATGGCGGTGTTGCAAAGAAAAGAAGACAGGCTGATAGTGGGTATCTCTTCCTTTCTGGGTATAGCCTACAAAAATAATCAAGGTTACAATGGTAGTGGTTCTTCCATTCTAGAAGACCACTTTTTCAGTGCCAGATCAGTTACTAGTAAGGCATCTGTTATCTGGAATTTACTCCTGGATGAAAGCCTTGACTTAACATGTATCATAGAGATCTGACTGAGAGAAGATGAAGAGTCATATCTCCCATTTCTGTCAGCCAGGCTGCTCCATGGTACAGCAGGTTAGGATTGGAGGACAGAGAAGTAGAGTGGCTTTGGTCTATAGGAGTTCTATCTTACTGATCAGATGCAGCAGCCTGTCTAACAGTCTACCAATTTTGAGTATATGATGATGTGTTTTAGTTGTCAGAGGAGAGAAAGAACATTGTTAATGTATTGTCTGCCCATTGTATAAGGTTCTCTCTTCCTAAACTCAGCTTCTTCCTAATCTTTTTGTCCTGAGATATTTCAGTGTTCCCACTGGAATTGCACACTCTGGAGGGATTCAGGATTTCATGTCCTTCATTATGGTCATTAGCCTGTCCCAGGCTACACATATGATGAAGTGCACACTGGGTTTGGCTTTCTTTTTTCTTGAAACCAGTGATCTGAAGGCAGAAAAGCCTTGTATGACTGTTCTCATGTATAGATCACTCCTTTGCCTTAAATCAGGGGGTAGTGCAAACTTCTGCAAGGATGGAGAACTAATGTGATCTGAAAAATGCTTGGTATAACCAGTGTTTTTCTGAATTGGTCCATGATATTGTTGAAGCTCTGTCTGATTTGTAGAATACAGAAATGAAACCAGCAGTTGACACTACTTAGATATATATGTGTCTGATATTAGAACTGGGAACACAGCAGTTAGCTTTGATAATAGAATACTTAATCACACCTAATGGGTTGATAAGATACTAGATAACACTTCACAGTCATGATATATAACTTGAACATAATAGGAAAGCAAATTATTTAAAATTCTAGCTAAATTCCTTGCAAAGGGAGTAGCTAAAGAAACAAAGCACTTCTCTCTACCATAAAATGATAGGCTATAAAAGAAAAAAAAAGCATAAATTTTAGTGTAGGACATTCACACATTCCTTCCAAAAAAAAAGGCTTATCTTGCTCTAGTTCTCCTTTTCTACCAAATATTATCTTGCATATAGCACACTAAAAACTTTCAAAGCTATAAGCTTAATTTTAGAAAGGGCCTTGGCTCCTTTGTACAGCAGTCAAAAAAATTCTCAGCATTGTTAATATGAACAGCTAGAGAGCTTGCACTGTATTTACAATTCTGGCAAATTGAAAGAAATACTCTCTTTTAAAATGATTGCTTTGCAGTTCCAGTGTGCATATTCTGTGTGATTAAAAAGGTGGTAGTCTTTAAATTGCAATTCTAAAATTATGCTTTGTGTAAATAGTTTTCTCTAGAATTATTATAATATCTATAAGGTAAGCCATTGCACACCCTGAATTATAAAAGACAGCTTTGCTCAAGGTTGGAGGGCTATTGGTCAAATGCATACCAAATCTGAAATTTGAAGTTAGAGACGTTGACTATGATGGTGTAAGAGGTGTTACTATATTACCATCTTTCCATAGGAAAAAGGTTGTCCTATTGAAGCCAGTACATTCTTAGCAGCAGAAATCAGGCATGAAGCTTCTCATGGAAGACTGGATAAAGTTTATGAGTTATGTAAGTATCCTTGTTTTATATATTATCTGAATAGCTTGTTTGGAAAACTGTGGTACGAGGTAATTTTAAGAATGATAAATGTCTCGTTGATAATATACAGAAATATATGTTAGTTAAATTTATTTGGAGTTGTATTTTAACATGCCTCTCTTTATGATTAGGAGCAAGTACAAAATGTAAATTAGCCTTTTGTTTTATTCTAGAAAGCCCATATCCCTTTGGTAGAAGAAAGATGTTCTCTTAGCTACTCTTTTTTTTTTTTAAATAATGTTTGAATACTGTGAGTGGTTTTTATATATATGCCTTAATGGGCCATTTGAATGTACTATAAAATCCACATAAGCTTTATTTAACAGTGTTCTTCAAAATTATACTTAAATGAAAAGAGAATGAATCTTGGAATCAAGTTACGTCTAATTTGACTGGAGAATCTGAGTTTATAGAACAGATTCCTTCCTTTATTTAAGAACAGAGTTTGTTTAAAGTTAGTCATGAACAGGGACTGGTTAGGGAGATAGGGTTAATGTGTCTTTATAGTGAAATACAGAGGAATAGCTCTAATTATCATCTAGAACAGTGTTTCTCAACCTTGGCCATTCTAAGATGGGTGGACTTCAACTCCCAGAATTCCCCAGCCAGCATGGCTGGCTGGGGAATTCTGGGAGTTGAAGTCCACCCATCTTTGAGTGGCCAAGGTTGAGAAACATTGATCTAGGACATGTACATAACATTAAATATTTTGTTTTCTTTAAGTATAGCATCAGTTATATTGGTTTTGCAATACAATAGTTGAATCGGTGATGTTTAGAGAAGTGCAAATCAACGCATCCTGAACAATTTAATTTAACTTGCAGTGTCTTCCCCAAACATCCAGCCAATAGACAGGAATCATATCAGGAACAGTATAGTGCTTGGATTCAGAAGGTAAGTCTTTTAAAATCTTATATTTTGGATGGCTTTGGTCCCAAATTCCAGATTTAATTTTCTGTTATTTAAGGCAGACTTTTAAAAAAATGTAGTTATTTGTGGCTAATCATATTCCATTGTCCTGACAGAGGCTTTTAGGGCTCTCCTTGTGGCTAGGCCTCAATGTCACTGAAGTTCAATATCCTGTTCTGTGAGTGGGAAAGTGAAGGTTTTCATTTTGGTTTTAGTATAGTAAATTGAAAACACAATGTACAGTTACTTATTTCTTCTTTCATTGTTTTAGATTTATATTTCACATTTCCTAGGAGATCAAGGTACCCTCCAAATTTTCCCCTGTAACAAGCAACTGTGTGGGAGGCTGAGCTAAGTGATAAAATCCCAAATCTCCCAGCGAGCTTCCATAGCTGAAACTGCTCTGATTATCTGAATATCACATTGAATATCAAGTATAATCATAATATTTATATAAAGTGGTCATGATTCAGAATGTTTCACAGATACTATCACAATAATTCTACTATGGCAGGTTAATCAGCATTGTCTCCATATTCCAGAGCACACAATGTGAGCTTACCTAATGCCATCCCATAAATTTATGACTATATTCAAATTTGAATTTAAAGCCTCTTTGATCATAGTTCATTTTATTAGAGATTGGACTATACAATCCTCAGATAAGATTTACAGTGGTACCTCGAGTTACGAATGCCCCTCCTTACGAATTTTTCAAGATACGACCAGCTCCGGCCCCAAAAATTTACCTCTACTTGCGAACTCCCCCTCGAGTTACGAACCGGATCCGCGGCCATTTTCCCTGCTGCCATGCGGTCGCGGCTTCCTGTGGGCGAGATCGCGGTAGCAAGGAGACATTCGGTGAGGCTTGTGGTGTGTTTTGTGGCGTTTGGAAGGTTTTTGTGGCGTTTGGAAGGTTTTTGAGGTTTAAAAATAAAATGCATATGTTTCAGAACTGTTTAGCCGTATTTACATTAAACCTTATGGGGGAAATTTACCTCGGGGTGTGACCAAATTCGGAGGGCGGATTAGCCATATTTACATTGAACCTTACTGGGAAATTTGCCTCGTGGTGCGACCAAATTCAGAGGGCGGAACGGATTAACCGTATTTACACTGAACCTTATGGGAAAATTTACCTCGAGTTGCAACCAACTCGAGTTGCAACCAGAGTCACAGAACGAATTAAGTTCGTAACTAGAGGTACCACTGTACATACAAGCATTTTTGTTTGGAACTTTTTAATTTTGCCATTTTTTTCTTTTAAGTACTTAAAATCTTGTATTGATATTAAGCCTGACTGAATGATGAATAGGATAGAAACGTTCATGTAAATAAATGAATTTTATCAGTAGTTGTAATTTTTCTGTTGAACTTCCAAGAACTTTGTGCTGTCTCCATCTTTTCATTATTCCCTTGTTTGTATAACCTTGGTTGCTTAGTTTTACCCTTAGTGAATAAAATTATTTATTTATTTATCATGTTTATACCCCACCACAATTTTATACAAAGTCTTGGTAGCTTACAGCATAAAAGCACAATGAAAAGAAACCAGGACAAGAATGGGTGGTAATTCAGGCTTGTGGCAGTAGAGAGCAAAATGAAAAGGAAGATTATTGTTCAAAGAAAAATAAGTGGGTGACAAAAATGGAAACTATGTTTTGATTTATAGGTAGGATGTTACGGTTTTGTTATATTGTACGTTGTGGGCCTGATTGCGAACTGTGTAGTGAAGACACAGTAGAGGGAAGGAAATCAGGACTAGGCTGGAGGCAAGGAAAAGAAATAAAATATTATTAGCCCTAAAGTAGAGAGACCAAGCAAAATAAGAAATGAGTGGTGACTGCATAAGAATTATAGGGAGATGTGAGAAACTGAAATTATCTTATTTGAAAGAGAGGTATAGGTGAGAGACAAAACAGTGAAATATATGAGTGAGAGAAAAGGGATTATATTAATATATGTGTGTTTCTTTAGGGAGGTGAATCCTCCTAGCTCTTGGCAAGTGTGTTAAAACCTGAATCACTTTGAAGTGAGTGATTATATTAGGATTGTATTGTCATTTATCCAGGGAAAAAGACAAAGTAATTAAAAATTATTAGGGTAGAGGAAGGTTAGAAGTTTGGGCAGGGCCATATTTCATGTCTCCCTAAGCAGAACAATTTGGTACCCCTTTGCAAGGATTACTTTTGTAAGAGACTAGACAACCTGTGACCCATTGGGTCATCGTTTCAGAGATATTTCCTTATCTAAACAGAGAAACAGAATGACCAAGGGCAAAAAAGCAGTGGGAGTGACTTAGAACTTGCTGCCAGCTTCCCCATTGACTTCGCTTGTGGGAAGCTGTCAGGGAGCATCAGAAATCTCCTCCCTTCCTCCCTCTCCACATATAATATAGGCTTGGGCTGTTTGACTCTCCCCACACGACCCTCAGGAGAGCCGTGGTAAAGCTTCCTCCTCCTCCTTGGTTGATCCACAGAACTGCCTGCCGCTTTGCTGGGGGGAAGTGGAACAAAGGGAGCCACAGACCATGAGGAAAACAGCACCCCTGCTCCCTGTTCCAGCGTGTCCTTGAGGGTCCTCTCTCTCAAGGGAGGAAGAGGGTTCACCCGTCAACCACCGGTGCCCCCCAGCCAGCCCTACCTTGCCAGTAGGCATCCAGGTCACTCCCTCATCCTTTCCTCAATGCCCTCTGCCGTTAAGAGATTTCAGATTTCTGCCTTGTTTCCAAAGCAGCCAATCACCACTTACCCGTCAGGCCCTGCTGCCAGCTGATTGGGCGCAGGGGACAGAGGGAAGCGGGAAAGAGATCAGGGATACACCTATGATGATCACATGACCTGGGCTGAGCATGGCAATGCAGCAATGCAGCAGTGCTGAAGTGGCCACAAATTTCCCAAATTTCAATCCCATTGGAGTAATGGGTCCCAGATTTTGGGTGCATTCTGTAAGTTAGCCCATTTGAGGTACCTTGTTTCAAAAATTTTTGCCCTATGATGTACCGTTTCGCCCAGTTGAAAGTTACAGGCACAAGAGTAACTATATAGACTAGTAATTATATAGAGTAGTATATAGGTAATAGAAAATAGCTGCAATCTATAATGCCATATATTATAAAATGCAATTTTGAAGCTTTAAACCTAGTGCACCTGTGTGTGTGTGTGTGTGTGTGTGTGTGAGAGAGAGAGAGAGATAAACCATTAAGCTCTTTCCTGAAGGTACACTCTTCGCTCTGACTTTTTGAATGGCTTTGCTATGGAAGGATGGCAAAAAATACTGCTTGTGAACTATTTTTATGTCATTGAATTGATGTGTCAGGGTCAGTTCCTTGCCAGTTCAGAGTAGAACTTGCCCTGGAAAAGTAATCCAGAATTGGAAGATACACATGTTTTCTCTGTAGATCAGTGGTTGGTTTACTTCTAAGCTAGTTTATCAGAGATACTGTAAGTTTATGCTGCTTGTGTCATAGAACACATAAGCCATGCTATGAACAGTTTTCCGTAAGTTTCTTGTATGTGTTACCCTGTGGTACGGCTGAATTAACATTCAGTATTAGTATCCAGATTGTTGTTTTATGGCAGTAGCATCTGCAGAGGGAACAAGAGAGAGCAGAATGATGGAAGTAACTTCATAACACAAACAGTGACCCTTTTATGCATGCATTATGATGTCACAAGCATGTACAAAGGGACAAAGTTTGTGGTGTAATGTTGCAATGCTGCTTTCATTTTTCTGATGTAACAGCAAGCTACTACGTGGGGGATGTTTGAACAGCATGAAAAATCCTAAACTTTGCCCCTTTTTTCCTCTGAGTTATCTTTTGGAAGTCTTGTGTATAATATCTGAAAATGACTATGTTCTGTAGAATAGCTTTTTAATGCAGCTGCAAATATTGTGGAACAACACTGTAACACAAAGCGTTAAGGTTTTTTTTCTTCCTAGCATTTTTCCCACATGTGCAGGGTCCACTTTTTTCAGATCAACCGAATGTTGATCTATTGGTTGCGACAGGTATTGACTGACCGGCTTGTCGCCCGAGCCTGATGTTTGGGGCTGAGAGAGAGAGTGCTGGCCCAAAGTCACCCAGCTGGCTTTCATGCCGAAGGCGAGACTAGAATTCAGTATCTCCTGGTTTCTAGCCTGGAGCCTTAACCACTAGACCAAACTGGCCCTCTCAGATACAAAACACTAAGTATCATCTGTGAAATGCATAGTCTGAAGGGTTGAAGTGGTTTTGTATTAGTGGCTTCCCATCCACCCAGTTTAGGCTGGAGCTATTTTAAATTAATGAATAATGTGACATCGTGGGTAAACAGAAATTCTAAATAAAACCCTAGTTTCTCCACTAGCAGCTCCTTGTGGTAGGAATTTGCAGATGCTGGGACATGCATGAGGTGAAAGATACTAGGTGGCAAAATGGCACGAGAGCTTCTAGCTCACCAGTATGTCTCCTTCTTGAAATAGAATGGAAGGAGAACATGAACTAGACAGCTTACCAGAATGTAACAAACACGACTTATTCATCAAGAAGTGAAAAGGGAAGAGTGAAACAAAACTATGATCAAATGAGTAAACAATTTAGAATCAGACTAAATATAGTATATGATGAAATACAAATTGGTAATTATTTACCTGGACTAGTCTCTACAGTTTCCTTGGCAAGGTTTCAGAAGTGGTTTGCCATTGCCTGCTTGCTAGGGCTGAGGGAGAGTGACTGGCCCAAAGTCGCCCAGCTGGCTTTGTGCCCAAGCCGGGACAAGATATAAGGCTTTATTGTTTCTGGGGTAAATTGGATAAAATTGTGGTAAACATTTAGAAAACGTATCTGAAGAAGAGGAGTGTAAAAATATTTTACATTATATATTCTAACCCTGCAGTCAGCAAATAAGATTCCTCTTTTGGAAGAAATAGAAGTTCTGTTCATGAATTAAAATAAGCTAGTTGTTTAAAGCTGTGAGGTTTGTAGTTTCAAGTCAGTTTCAGGATGGAAAGAGTGGATTAAATACAGGCAGTGTAAGTGGTATTGGTAAGAGATTACACCCAGTCTGTAAGGAACAAAAGAAAGGAGTGCCCCTGCTCTGAAAACACAAATGTCCCTCACCGGTGGCAGCACATACAGGGGCTGTGTCTAGGCAAAGCAATAACACAGGAATATAACAGTATTTATTGAAAGGAAACCAAAAAGTATTTCTGATCTTTGCACACAAGGTTGAAGTTGGTAAAGACCAACTGTGCATTCAGGGGTTGGAGGGGTTTATATGTTTAAAATCTGTTGACCCTGTTTAAAATTGTTTAAGTCTTCCTATTTTTATACACTTTTTAAAAAGATAAAACTATCAGAATTATACCCAATATACTTAGTACATCTTTATCATTCATTAATAGTAGGGTGGTTTTGAAGAGAGCTGCCAGAGCTTTCCAGTCTGGGATTTTAATTTGACACTATCTACTAATCTGTGTAAACCGGCATAATTAATCTCAGGAATTCATTATTTCAAAAGTATTATTTAATGTTTTATTGTGCTATCAGATATACAAATTGCTATGTTTGCATCACTTACTTGTAATTCATATGACAACCTTATAAGATAAATTAGTAGTATTTATATAAATGAATAGTATCCTTTTAGTGTAGATAGGTGGAAGAGGGATGAGGAGAAAGCGGCTTGCAGAAATGAGAGCTGAATCAGGAATTCCCTGTTTTATAACTGTTTCAGTGACAGACACTGAACGTCCTTGAAGTTAGGAATCATAACTGTCCATTATTGAAAAATCCCCAGATTCATGGAAGAGGTTGTAATATCTGCTTTTTTGGCTTTTGTTTCTTTTTTGCAAGCTAATTTTTTTTGCCCACCAGTGAGTTTCACACACCAATAGATTATGACTGTCTTGTGCTCCCTGCCCCAGATGTGTTAGGATTAGGGTAACTGGTCAGTGGTTGTCAGTTACCTCTGCAAATTTATGTACCCATAATGTAAGCACAACAAGGATATTGTGCAGATAAATTTTATGTCTATGGTGGGCAAAAACTTTTCAGACATGAGTTTTTAACACTAGTGAAGAAAAAAAAAGGAGCAAGAACTGCTTTTTCTTCCTTTCTTCTTCTCCCTTTGTTTTGTTTGTAAATTTCCTGGAGCAACTGATCACTCAGTGTTGGAAAAGGAATAGTGAACTTATATTTTGTTCAGTTAACAAGAGAGTTGATTTATGTATATTGTAATTTAACTATCCACTTTCAAACCCCGGCAGGGGATGGTGCCTTTGCCCTTATTGGCTTACAGAGCAGTGGTTGGGGGTACAAATCAGTAGCACCCTGATATACAGCAGTGCAGTGTTGTCCTGCTTCTCTGAACTGAGAATATTTTGTTCCAAAGTTTTTATTGTTAGACTAAGTGTTGCTTACACCTGTGGGTGTGTTAGTTAAGACTATTGAAATATGTTGGCTTAAATAATTAAAATAACTAACGAGTGGTCATTGGACCACCTGTATGATGTGAATTCATTTTGTTTTACATAAGACTTAAAAAAATTAAAAAGTTAAAAAATGATAAATGAAAATGAACCTCACATGCCATTTTGAGAACATTTTCAGTATGGTCCAAACAGCATTGGAACATTTAGAAAGGTCAGAACCTACATCAATCTCAAAATATTTTGGACGTCGGCTGTTTTACACATCATTATTTTCAGTAATTTGTTTAAACAAATGTACATAAGTCATGCAGTCTTTCAATCTGGCAGACTTAAAGATGTATGTTATAGTATTGATATTACATTTGTACAGTATTAAATGTGTTAACAGTTAAAGATATTGATTTTTATTAAAATGTTATATGAGTACATTTATATATGCGGATAAATATCTTTAGTTCTGAAAGTCTTTTAACAAAAGTTAAATTTCATTTTTGCATTCACCTCTGATATGTGAGTTAAATGTTTAATCATACATTTATAACATTTCAGCATTACTTTTAAGGAAATGATCCTACATATTTTGTAAATAAGTGCTTTCCTATTGCTAGTTCCTTATTCAGTTGGCTGGAAGTCTACATATAAACCACAAATTATTATCAGAGTTAATCCTTTAAAAGCCATTGACAGATCTAAGAAATCCGAGGAATTTTGAGTTTCTGTCTATTTGCTTTTTTTGTGTAGGCATGTATTTTGAAATACAGTGAGATTATAGATTCAAACATTACCACAGAAACTCTGATGGTAGTGATTGTCTATAAATATAGTAAAATCATTTTGTAAAGATAAGCCTGTGCTGAAATATGTACATCAATTATTTCTTAACATTCTCCACTTAAGCAAATTTCCTGAACCCATAGTGTGTCCTGTTTGGTTGTATTGAGCATTCAAAAGAAATAACCGGTTTTTAGGACTTCAATTTATTATCTTCTGCTGCCCTCTGCAGGTGTGCTGATGTTGATCTTTGGAACAAGGTAAGTAAAGACAGCTAAGCTGCAACAGAGAGATATTTTGGGTACACAGTATTGCAACAATACAATAAATAGAAAGATCTGTAGTTTCAGTTGTAAGACTGGTCTTTTTATTGTTTGGATTACTACACCTAGACAAAGCATTTTAAATTGTCATGACTTATCTAAAGTTAAATATATTTAACTCTTTTTGATCTCAGTGGGGAAAATTAAGCATGTAATTTTCCCTTGTCTATATTGGGTCTTTCAAATGCTTGACTTTTCTTAAAGTATACCCATAATCTGTTGCTCACATTTTGGAAGATAGAATTGTGATTGTAACTTCATATTTACATAGAAATGGCATGTAGGAGCTAACTTCATTATTTATGAGAGAGGATATGATTTTCTTGGAGGGGCAGCAGCTTTTGCCTTTATAAGAGAGGTCCCAAGTACCAGTTGGAAACATTTTAATGTATAAAAGCCCAACAAGTTTTGGAAAATTCCTTTACCGAGGGCACTACAAAACAAAAAACCATGTAAAGAGCTTACAATCTTATCCTTGTAAAAATGCCTATACCATCAACATTCTTCCATAGACCAAAAACACCATTAACAGTTAAAGCAATTGCTAATAAGTGTGCTAGCAGCTTCTCCTTGAAAATTTTTAGCTGCAAACAAAGATAAGACATATTTTTAAAAATAAATTAATATTCCATAGCTTAATTTTTAATAATTAGGAAATAACAAAAATGTTAAGATATTTTTGAAGGACCTTTTCAATATACATAGTCCTCAGTTAACATCTGCAGTTGGGACTGGAATTTCCATCACTAAGCAACATGGTCGTAAAGTGCAACGTCATGTGACCATATTGCTTAGTAATGGAAATTCTGGCACTTCTGGTTGCCATTGTTAAGTGAATTGTGCCCTGTCATTAAGCAGGACATCACATAGGCACCATTGGTGACCTCCTGCTGGTTCCCCATTGACTTTGCTTGTAAGAAGCCAGCAAAGAAGGTTGCAAATGGTGATCATGTGACCATGGGGACATTGCAACAGCCAGTTGTAAGTACCACTCATTCAGCACCGTCGTAAGTTCGAATGGTTGTTGAACAAATGGTCATTAAAGCGAAGACCATCTGTATGATGTGAATTCATTTTGTTTTATATAGGACTTAAAAAAATAAAAAGGAAATATGATAAATGAAAAAGAAAACAAGGGTTTTTTTTTAACATGGATTTAATGAGTTCAGGTTTCTCCTTCCTAAAACTGGACATATTTTGGTGGTTTTTCAAATGATTGTCCTTTCTGTAGCTCCAACTTATCTGACATATTTCTTTTAATATTTTAGTGATAAATTAAGGATAATAAAATATTCATTATGAAATACATTTCTTTTGCTGTAGACTCAAACAAAGTATTGTGTTGAATTTTGGTCTTATCTAAGCTCATTGAGGTTTTTACATGAATGAAATTATTCAGTTTTATTTTGTAGTCTCCCAATAAAGAAATTTCCCAAACTCTGTTGGGTTTCTGTAGAATAAAATATTTCCTATTGGCACTTTCAATGCTCTCCCCCTTTTTATTCTTTCCAACCCAATGAAATGTTAGGGAAAAAAATATGTAAAGGGACTTAGGACTCTGTCCATTAATTTTGTCTGTCTTTAAAACCTAAAAGGTTTTGAGCCAAATTTGTTATGGTGGGATGAATTAGCAAACGAAACAGCACATCTGAAATTGGTCCGGGCCTGTGAAGAAAAATATTTCAGAAAAAGGAATTTGGGCAGCTGCTCCAAACGTTGCCAGCTGCTCCATTCTAAGCCCTCTCCCTTCTCTCTCTATGACACGGAGTGGAGTGTATGCAGCCTGCCTTGTGCTTTCCAGCGCACCCCTATACACAAACACACACAGATCAACATGAGGGGAAAGCAGTACCTCACACGCATACACACACTTTGTTACACAGAAGAAAATGCATATGCCTCCTATGGCCAGTGTTGGTGAAGAGGCTGGAAGGAATTCTAGAAGCTATGCTTTCCCTGACTTGATTTGGTTTACAGTCCCCCCCCCCCCGCTTTTCCCCTTTTGCCTGTCGTAAGAAGCGTCACTCCTCGTAAGAAATAGAAATTTGGCCAGCCATAATGCCCTCCCATTCTTTTCACACTGGAAGGCGGCCCCTAAAAAAGTAAGGGACTGGGGGAAACTGTTGTTTGGAAAGGTTTTGTTTAAAAGTGTCTGTGTACAAAAGGACCAGTTTATTGTCAATTTGGATCTCTCTCAATGTAATTATTCCTGTTAATTACATATAAACAGATGAGCAGTGGGAAGAAAGAAGAAAGTATTCTCATTTATTTGTAGAAAAGTCAAAGTAATTCCTATATTTTAACAGCTTGAGATAAACAGCATACAAGGCAGGCAGGCAGTAAAAATACCTTGAAGTCCCATTCACATCATATTTTAGTCAGTTTCTGTCAGAATTGACAGGAAATGTGCATTAAAATGGATTTAATGGTGTTAGAGAATCTTGTTCCCTTGATAGTAATTGGGGGGAGGAGTAATCAATTTTACAAAGAATCCTTCAAGTTGAACAGTCTAGCCAAATAGCCCCTTCCTAGATACTGTGGTTACTACTGGCCATCATGTCTTGAGAAGTAGTTCTTTTGCTTCACTCCCTCCACTTCTACTTAGCTGTTATACTAAGTGCACTTAGTACTGTGTTATTGCTAACTTAGATACTTAGCTGGAGTAGAGTCTGTTATACACAGTGCAACTTCATGTTTAAAATTAATTTCTAAATAATGACAGAGAACTAAATGGACACCAAGTTTTAAACCTCTAAACAATAATGTCTAATTGCTCTGAGTAATTTTTTGTTTATGGTCACTCATGTTGGTAAGATGCATGAATTAAATCATGGAGATTGTATTTCTGTACTTCAATATACCTTTTGTTCTGCAGTATTTAAAAAAAATACTAAAAGCTTTTGTTTTAAAAAAGTGAATTACTATGATGTGACACAGAATAATGCCCTAGTAGAGAGGTGCTTTGTTATTTGTAGAATTCAATTTCAAATACTATTTGCCCTTGCTTTCTTTTCTTGGTTGCAACGTACGATTATTCTCTCTTACCAGATAACAGAGCTGTTGTATATGGAGGAACAGAAGGCTCAGCAAGAAACTGGTAGAGTTTCAATTTCTATGATTGTAACTTATCCTCAAATCCGTTCTTCTGGGTAATGATAGGTTTGAGGGATTACAACCGTAAACATTGATTATTTCTTTTTGAAAGTGAAATTTGAAAACATGTTGGGTAAAAACTTTACCCAGATGATCACAGTATATTTTGTGGAACTTATGAGATTTTATTAATGTTTTTCCTTTTTAATGAAAATTTGACTTGAAATGCTTATATTGTAAGTAAAATGAACAGATTACAGTGATAACATAATCAAGCATTTATAGATGGAAGAAAGATTCTTTTTTAGAAAGGCATTAACACAAGCATTTTAAAAAGCTATTAATTTAGTAGCTTTTTGTAACGTTTTAATGTCAGAAGTTACATATATTATAATGTATGTTTTATATGACAGAAATATATTATTTTGGATAATAAGAAACTACAGTACATGTTGCTATGTAGTTTCTTTACTGAAATCTCATTTATTCTTCCTGATGCTCCTATATATTTTATGCTTGAGTGCCAAAGAAAATTAATGCTGTTACCTATACAGCATCTTTTGTTAAACTTAAATTTCATTGGCTAATAAGCAGCTCTCCACAGGATTATTGGAGCTGGGGGTTAAATATCATTTAATATTCTTTATTGTGTTTACATTCACTCATTAGGTACAGTAAAACACTGGAAATAATGAGAAATACATGGCTGTGCATATGAAGCTTTAAAAAGCTCTATTTATTTATTTTTGAATAAATGACAAAATATTTATGGCAACTATTTTGGGGTAGTGGGTAGGAAAGTGGGGGAGAGGCCTTGGGCAGTGCTGCTTTTGTCACACAGCTGTGGAAAAATAGATCGAAGAAAGATTTTGTTCTGAAAAGCTGTCATTGGGTTTGAAAATAATTAATATTCCTTTCACTCACCAGTTAGATATGTGCTCCCAAACCACATAATGTCTATGCCTCAGTGATCATTGTTGCCATTTCAGAGCCTCTCATCAGGGTGACATCTCACACCAAAATGATTTCTTATAAATTAATCTTGATAACATGACAGTGTCAGTAATTTTAGTGGAATGCTTTCTCTTGTCTTTCTCCCACCCCCAACCCGCAGAAAATATTGGCCGTTTTCTTTATGTCTTGATTGACAACATGACTGACTCAGAGGTACAGGACAAGGAGGAGCAGTTGAGACAATACTTCCATCAGCTGCAGAAGATGGTACTATTTCATTTTTTTGCTACATAATGCCCATCCTGCCTGACATGTATCTATTAGATTTGAAATTGCAGCTTTTAAGTACAGCCAGACCACTTCTCAATGACATGCAAGTGCTGGAGATTTAAATTACGTCTGAAATTTGTCTAACAGAAATTTTCTCAGTTTGGTTGTGCTTTTAAAACTCACATAATTTTCACCACCTCTTGCTACAGAATGTAACAGTCCTTCCGAACTACTACAAAGGTATTCGCAAACTGCTGATTGAATACAACGTTCCCAGTTTAATTAAGGTTTGTAATGGCAAATTCTTCTTCTTCTAATGAATGCTATTGATACACACACGTGCACACACACACACACTCATTCATTCATTCCAAGGATGTAGTTACCTTAAAAATTAATATATCTGATATATAAAATTAGTTTTATTTCATTCTTTTCTGAAATTTGGAAGCATATTTTAGGCAGAGAATTCTAAAGTTTTAGGGAGACAAAGAGGACAGGGTGACTCTTAAATGTTGATAGCAATCTTAATGACATAACAAAAAGACACATTTATTCAGTTTTCTCATTTATAAACACATTGATACATATATTCAAATATATATCAAGCCATTAATTATATGTTAGGGTATACTTTTATTGACCTGTGATGAGCAGCCATTAAGTGTATATACATAGCAACTATTTAAATATGTTAGCATTAAATAATTTTGTTACAGAGCAAGAATACATGGCTTCTAGGTTTTACTGTATCAATTTTAATATTTCCATTTTTTTTAAAAAATGAGTTTCAGTCTTAGTAACAATAAAAATATGCATTTTTTGATAAGTTCTACCTGGTATTCTTGACTTTTCCACAAATTGACTTTGAAACCTTGAATGCTTGGTTGTTATGACTTAGTTTCCTCTTAAGGATAGAGCTATTCGCAGTTACGAATTTCAGACCATGTTTATGCCATGCTGAAGCAGAAGCTGAAGGAATGTACAAATTAGTCTGTTCTCACTTGCATTGGATACTTGCAAAGACGTGCACAGAGAACAAAGAAGAATGGGGTACCTGCTCCCAGCAGGAGAAGCCTATTTAAGAGCAATATAAAATCTAGAGCAGTACATGACTTAGATTTATAAAATTCAAAGTTGATTGAATAAAATTCAAAGTCATTGCTCACAATTGAAGTAATAGAAAAACATTTTTAAAAAGTATAGCATTAGGGTTTCCTCTGTACCTAGAACATACCCCTTCAAATATAAAGAAATTCCAGTGTAGTCTAAATATCAATAATGCATATTGTTGCTGGCATGTTTCTCCTTGCAAAAGATCCATTGAGTTACCTTCCTGTCCTTTTGTCTTAGTCCTTGATTAGTCCACATCAATTGGAGGAGAAACTTCAACAACTTGAAGCTGAAAACAAACCCATTGGAGATGTTCTAAAGAACTTCATAGTTGCACTGTGTTCAGAAAAGGTAATTTTCAACAGACTGGTTGTTAACAAAGTATAATATGTAAATTAATATTTCTAACTACGTATAACACCATCAGTGTAAATGACACTTTACAGAGTAACCTAAGTAAAATACAAATCCTAGCTCTAGGAGACCTCATATTTTAAATTTAGGTAGTAGATGGGGGGGGCAGTCTTAGGGAGAGATAATAAAAGTTACTAGAGTTGAAAATGAACAAATGCAGTTACATATGTTTGTTTCTTGTCAAGCTGCAGGTGCATGTAGATAATCAAGGGAAACTAGTGGTTTGTGGATTTCAATTTTACCCCTTGCAAATCCAAAGTATTAAAAAATTAGAGAAAAAAACTCTCAGTACTGTTTTTAGTTACCTCTTGAATGACATGTTTTGGGATTGTGGAAGTCTGTTAATGGTAATCTGCAAAATGAATGATAGTAACAGCTGTGAAAGGTTTATCATACATGCCAAATGTCCTTTCAAGCCACGGCTCTGGTCTCTTACAACTAGATTGTCAAGCAACTGATACATGCATGATAATTTGCAAGTCAAATATTAAAAGGTGGTTAATGTGGGGATTGAAATTCCATTTTTTTCTTGAAGAATAGCTTTCTGAGATGCAGAGGCTCTTGTCTTCATCAGCAGGCATCCAGCTGTAATTCATATTTTTGTATAGAACTTTAATTTGCTGTGTATTCTTATACTTGGACCCTGAATCTTGTTTACATGCCATTGACACAATGTCCATGATTTCATAGCAAATTAGAATATAGTCAGCATTTTAAATTTATATTCTGTAATACCAGAAAATTGGGTTATGAGCAGCTTTGGTTTCTTTTTCTTAAACCAGCCAATTTAATATGTCTTCTGCTCATTGATATTGAAATGATTGCAATATATGAGGTGTTATGTGTAGAATGTGAAAGTGCTTTGCTATGAAGTTCAGTGTGGTATAATTATGATATGCATACTTCAGATGTCAATGAAAGCATAAATTGCAATGTAGTGTAAAAGTTTATAATGGACACATTTAAGCCATTTACCAATTTATACACAGATACACATGCACACAGATGTAAAGCACATGAATTGCTAAGAAACAGTGCTAAGTCTCAGCATATATAAATAAATGTAATTTCCTAGCAGAATATAAAATGTCATGTTGATTTTCTTTTTCTAGTTCATATCTTTTGCTTAATGTTCCTTCTAGAATATGCAGAAAGCTCTTGAAGTAAAAGCCAAATATGAATCTAGCATGAATGCTATGGGTTATGGAGCCTTAATACGCCTTTACTGTCAAAATGATAAGGTAGAGGAAGCAATGAACCTGAAAGAAGAATTGTAAGTACACTGGCACTGAAAGATGTCACAGAGATTTATGCTGATACACAGACCTTATTGAATTAAGTAGGTTGAGTATTATCATCCCCCATACATTTTTAATTAGCTTTCCCCACATAAAATATTTTCTGCTGAAATTCAAAATTGATTGTGCAAGCTGTCATGATTATACAATCGTTTTTGTACAAGCACATTTGTTAGTGTTTTGCGTGCCTATCTGTGTTGTATTTTAATCTATTTCTGACGAGGTCTTAGAATCCATCTTGGTATCTAGTTTTAGGTTCTGGAATAAGTAATACATCTGCAGTACGCAGTTCTTGTAAGTGGCATTATTTTAATACTTATCTGCAATAGTTACACTTTTTTGTTTTTATTTTCACTTGATTGTGAAAATTAGCTCCCAGCTAAAACTTGTAATAGCTGATTTGTCAAGGAGCAAAGTGCTTTTCAGCTCTTCATTTTTCTCTTTTCTCTTTTCAGTTTTTTTTAAAAATTGTACTCTTGAGATACTTGTTTTAAATTAAATACAAGAGATAAGTATAATATCAAACTAAAGTGTTTAGGGTTTTCCTTTGGTTATTTTGGCATTAAAGGATTTTGCTTCAGGATATGCAGTTTTAATTAACAGCTCTAAGCTGTTGTATGTCTGAACTTGGCCACAGAGTATTTTATTTTAAGGCATTTGTTTCTGTTCTTGAACCAAAAATGCTTTTCAGTGAGTTATATATATTCAGTGAAAAGACATTCCATATCCACAGACATACAAACTAAAAGTATTTGACCCAGAAAGAAAAAGGATTAGGGAAGGATGAAGGAAAAAAAGTTTGACCATCAGTGCTGAAATACTAGTTCCTCAGTTACATCCAAGTATTCACGGAGGGGATAAGAAAGACTGATGGAACTGCTTGTTGTCTCCCTCTGTTGCTGTCTAATGAACTTGCTGACTGACAGCTGAAGAGGAGCCTCATGGAGTACTTTTGTATCAAATAGTTGTCACTATTTTTATATCAGTATTTCAATGGAATGCAAAATCTCATATGCATATAAATATTTCTAGTAACTATTTCTAACACAGACATGTAGCATCCATCAAATGTTGTTGAAACTTGAGCATATCTCTGTAATCTTAATGGTAAGCAGTTCTTTCTGCAGCTTAGACATGGATGATCTATAAAGTGCGTTTGCTCAGTCTGTTCACCCTTTACAGAATTGCCTACAAATGAACAGACTAGACAGTCCTTACAGAATAAGACATTACACATATACAAATCACAATCACAAACAGCACCAACCCTTGTATAACCTTCCTGGTTTGGCAGTGATTGTGATTGATTGGAATTGGGATTACTATAAAATCTATGTGCCTGAGAAACAATCCCTTGTTAGTTCTATAGTAATAAAGATAAGTAAAATTCATTATAGGTAGTCCCCGGCTTACATCCATTCATCCAGTGACTGTTCACAGTTACAGCGGCGCTGAAAAAAATGGAGGTATGACCGATCCTCAAAGTTCCAGCAGTCACAGTACCCCTGCAGTCACGTAATCGTGATCTGGGCAGGTGCCTGGCTCACAATTACAATGTTGCAGGAAGCTGCGGTCACATGTTCACCATTTGCGACCTTCCCTGCCAGCTTCCCACAAGCAAAGTCAATGGGGAAGCTGGCAGGAAGGTCTCAAGTTGCTCCAGTAAGTCTCCCTTGGCTTTCCTGCACTTGCACGGCACCACACCCTCCACCCCATGGCCTTCCTATGTTCACATGGTACCGTAGCACCCACCTCCCTGAACTCACATGTGGCCTGTGCCAGGCCTCCTTCCCCCCCGCCACGGCACCCCCACGCTCCTTTCCTGGGACTCCCACCACCTCCTGCTTAATGACCTGCACGTCTTGGGGTTACAACAGCAACTGGGACTGCTGGGATTGTCGTTAAGCGATGCAGTCACATGACATCACATTTTACAACCGCATCGCTTAGTGATGGCAATCCCTGTCCCTACCTATATGCCAAAAGCAGGTGGTTCTAGTAATTTTCTTGGGAAAACTTTATGAACTGAGGAAGCAGTATTGTGGTTAAAGAGCAAACCACAGTGTAAATTGGCAGTCATAAAATAGATTGCAGGAGTGATTACATTGGATTGGATACAGACTAATAGTACATGGTATATTTTGAATAAACCTGTCTGTGCAGACTTATCATTGAGTTCAGTGTGTATAGGCTTGGTTGTACTTGGGTGCCGTTGCAATTATGGATTTAAGTTATAGCAGACTTTGGATATCAGTGGAATCTTAGTGCTTGTTAGTCTTCATATAGGCCGTTGGCAGTGTTGGTTGACAGTATGCCTCGGGTTTGCTTTCTCTTCTGTAGCTATTTTGCACAAGTCATGCAATATATTTTCTTCCTTTAAAAAAAGAGATAAAAGCAAAGGCACTGCCCCTTTATTTTTGCCAGGACTCGGTCTCTTTTTACATTCATTTCCCAAGCCTTCCATTAATGCAGTTGGATTCAATTTGGTGTCTTCAAACAAATGTGCTTCTGTCCTTCATAATGTCAGTATCTTAATGTTTCAGCAATAATATAATCTATCATGTTATCCAGTTACTGGGAGCTAGCTCCATTCCCTGCACTGTTTCTAAGGGAACATGCATTAGATTGTGCAGTGAGATTATTATATATTATTATATACGATGTAAGAATTGATATAGTTCTTTTTATATACTCCAGTTGTTGTAAAGATTCGTCTGATGTTCTTGAATTAAGCACTTACATAGAATTGATTAAGATTTTGGAGAAACATGAAAGACTACATGGTAAGCACTCTTTCTTTCAGTGTATATTTCTGTTATATAATACAGATATCTTGCCGCCAGAATAAAAATATTAATGGTATATCATGTCCTGCAAAGTGCTTGAACATTTTACATACAAATTTGCATGTGAATTCAACCAGAGATACTTGGATGGTATAGGCCATTAGTTTTAATGGACTGGCAAGCTTGTCATTTACATTTACACAGCTCAATGCTTTTTGCATTTCTGCAGCTAGTTTTTATTAGCACTGCTGTTAGGATTGAGTTTGAAGATCACGATTTATGGCACAAATTGTGTATGTGCCTTGACTAATGGCCTTGTTTTTCCTTAAGAAGGTGTGAAGCCTGAGTGTAAAGCCTGTAAACATAACCTCTTTGAAAAGTGTCTAAGCACTCTTGGATAAAAGATGAATTTTTAAAGAAACACATTATAGTATTTGGATCTTAAATTTGTCTATTACAGCATTTGTAAACTGTATGTTATTGGCATAATTGATTAGAAGAAAACAGTGTGACAGTGACTAGCGAATTCTAATATGAAATTCTATTAAACAGAAGATTTATACTAAATTTCTTTATTTGAAAAGGTAAGGTGTATGGTGTGTGTGTCTGTATACTATGTGTGTGTGTGTGTGTGTATATAATGTGTGTATGTATGTATGTGTGTATATATATACACACGCACACATACATTTTAGAGTGATCATTTTCATAAAAGGAGTTGATTTTTAGATCATAGGTACCTATACAATTAAAAGGTGGTATTGTGTCAAGCTTTCAAAAGCCCATAGCATGCTGCGGGAGACATTTCAACCAATGCTTTTATGTAAAGTGGTCAAAACATTTTGCTTGTGCAGTAATTAAGAACATTACAAAAATGCTCTTATTCCATATACCAAAATGTTTGTTTCTGCCTTTCTAATGAAGATTAATGAACCTAATGTTTTAACATGCAGTCTCTTAGAAAGCTTTCATTGGCTCTCCTTGGCTAATTAGTATCGACACAGCAAACAGGCCCTATCGGTATCAGACCATTAGTCTGGCTCTATATACAGTGTAAACACATCTTTATTATTTGGCCTCGTGACAAGCCATCTGCTGAAGAAACAATGGTGTGATTTAGCAGATGTTAGCACCAAACGATAAAAGCATCCATTTAGTAGGATCTTGTTGCTGTAGGGCAGACTCTACAGGGTTATGTGGTGCAGAGTGGGCTCACAGTTCCCATCTGTAATTTGTAGTCAAAGTTGCAGCAAAATGATAAAACCATGCTTTGTGGATTCATAATTGTAGTCTCGTTTAGAAATGCAAGTAGTAATTAACTTGAAATTGGCATTATACACCAGAATTTACATTCCTGCTGGTTTTTGAAAGGCTGTTTTAATAGCAGTTTGTTTTCTCTGTATATAAAATTACCTAAGGCTTTTTTTTTTTTTTTTTTTTGCTGTGGTTTATTGTAGATGTTATTAACATTTTAAAGGAGATGAAAGAGAAGAGTGTCTGGATTAAAGATTCAGCTGTCACACAATGTTTCCATATCCTTAATAGTGCAGCCCTCAAAGGTGAAGTTGAAAAGGTGAATCGGCTGCATGAGGCTATGGTAGGCCTGCTGTTATTAAAGCCTACTGTAAATCTGTGTGCTCCCCTCGTTACTGTTCACTTGAAAAGGTAAGTTGGTTGAGACCTGTAGTTAGCTAAAGATAGAAAGATATTTACTTTCATGTTTACATTTTACATACAGTAAAATACATACATACAGTGGTACCTCGGGTTACGAATGCCTCTGCTTAAGAACTTTTCGGGTTGCGACCAGCTCTGGCCGCAAAAATTTACCTCGGTTTGCGAACTCCGCCTCGGGGTATGAACTGGATCCGCAGCCATTTTCCGCCGTGACACGTGGTCCGCGGCCATTTTCCGCCCGTGCCACGGGGTCCGTGGCCATTTTCCGCCCGTGCCACATGGTCCGCGGCCATTTTTCCGCCTGTGCCACGTGGTCTGCGGCCGTTTTTCCACCCTGCCGCGCGGTCCGCGGCCGTTTTTCCGCCCTTGACGCGTGGTCCGCGGACGCCGGAACGGATTAACGGTAATTACATTGAACCTTATGGGAACATTTGCTTCGGGTTGCGAACAAATCGGGTTGCGACCAGAGTCACGGAACGGATTAAATTCGTAACCTGAGGTACCACTGTACATGCTTTCTTTATACTGCAGTCCTACAGGTTTATAGTTAGAGATGAACCCCATTAAATCCAATGATTAGCTGTTCCTGCTATTGTTGTTGTTATGTCATCATGACCATCATGCTTTTTTGTCCATAGGGATTACTGTTGTGCTTTTTTTGTTTGTAGCATTTCTTCCATTTTCTGAAACTAATCATATCAAAGAAGCAAAAGATGTCTCAGATCACCAGATCCTCTAAGAAATGTTGATGTTCCCACCACCCATTTCTGAAACTGTCATGAGCTAGTAAAGTTGGGTTTGAGTCAAGCTCACTTCCTGATGACTTACATAGATACGTCTATTCAGTTTCCTTGGCTTGACAGTGGTTTTCCATTACCTTCTTCAAGGCTGTCTTTTCAGCTTCCCAGTGTAGCCGATAACATGTGGCAGAATTGGCCAACTTATTCCTATTTTAGCTAAATAGTCTTTCTTAGAATTGTGATTAGGCCAGTGTTAGACCTGTGTGAACCATTCAAAGGGGCATTTTTTAAAGTGAGTAAAGTTTCCCTCTGAACTACTGCACAAGGTGTTGAGACTTAACAGCCTTTTGAGGGCAAAATGCAGCTGCTTTGAATGCTTCCCCATGTCAATTAATCAAGCACAAAATGCACTTTAGTTACCATGCTCTCCTGCCTGCATTTTGAAGCTTTTACCAAGCAGATGTGCAGAAATCCTTCATCAGAGTTGTTGTTTGGGAGAAGGGTAGGGAATTGCCCTTATTTGGACATCTCCTCTACTTCTTCTCAGACCAAATTTACACTTCTTGGTACCAACAATTTTCAACAGGCACCTTCTCGTGAGCTCATAGATATGTTCTGCCTTCATCAGCTCAAACAATGGAGCCTAGTCCACAAACTCTGGAAAGCTGCATTGACATGGTGGGGCATGTAGTGAATCATCCAGCATCTTACTAAGAGGGATCAAAAAGAAAAGAAAAAATTGCCTCTTCTGAGCCCAAGATACAAGTAACACTGGCAGTTCAGGAGCTAATCTCAAAGTAGCATGCCAAGCCAAGCAGTCACAAAAGGATATAGCTGGAGACTCTTTCATAGATAGAAATTTTCTGTCACGCATGCAGGGCAACCACAGAAAAGCTGTTTTAGTGCCAATTTAATTGGAACTAATGACAAGTCAATAATCACCTGTTCCAGGTTTTAAATTACCTCAGTTTATGGGGACTGTACAGAAGGAGAGTTGGTTAGCTTTTTCAATGTTACAATGGAATTTCTGCATTAAAAATACTCAAACTGGGCAAACAATGGAAGCAAACTCTTCCCCCAACCTTATATAGAGCAGCAGTTCTTTGAATACTAATTGTAATTGAAAGAAAGAAAGAGACTATAAGACCTATTGACACAGCAGGTGGCAGCTGAGATATCATCTTGATACTACTTAGACCACTATGAAATCTAAGAGGTGTAAGATCAACTGTTGCATTAGTCTTGGTGGGGGCGTGGCTTCCTCCTTAATGGTTCTTTGATTAGGGTATTGTTTCCTCCCTGATTGATGGTGCTGTTTCCTGCTTATTTGTGTGTTGGTTGTTGGTGGAATGTGCTCTAGGCTGTTTGTTTTCTTCCTAGGCTTTTGATTGAGTCTTTTGAATGGTATGTAAATGAAGTTGATCACTATGGTCTATTGACAGCTGATTCGTCTGAATGCCAAGCTTACAACACCTAAATAGCACCTTCCAACACAATGGATACCCACACAATTTCATCAAAAAGTGCCTAATTAAACAACTCACTGCAACACAACCATTGCAACCTACAAAAAGAATAATGCTTCCATAGATCAAAACCATTTCCAAGACAACCAACAGACTCCTACAACCACTTGGCATCATGGTAGCACACAAACCAACTAAAGCCCTCCAGAACGTCTTAAGTAAACCAAAAAACCCAGTAGCCAAGAAGAAAAAACAGGACTTATTGACAACATACGGTGTAAGGACTCTAACAACTACTATGCAGGACAGACAGGCAGAAGACTAACAGAGCGCATCCATGAACACCAACTAGCAGTCAGAAGACACAATGAAAACTCCTTAATCTCACACAGATGGACAGATTCAACCATAGTTTTGACTGGGAAACTGTCAGCATCTTAGACCAAGCTAAATCCAAAAGCGTGAGGGAATTCCTGGAAGCTTGGTATTCAGACAAGTCAGCCATCAACAGACACATAGAGATAAACAACATTTACACACCATTCAGAAGAGACAATAAAAAGCTAAAAAGGAAACAAAAAGACCAGAACACCACCTCGCCAGCAATCAACACCCGGATAAACAGGGATTAACACCAGGATTAACACCAGACAAACAAGCAGTAATCAATACCCTAATAAAAGAATTACCAACTCAGACGAACAATCAAGCAGTAAACAGTGTGATCAAGGAACTACCAAGGAGAAAACAACACCCCTACCAACACTGACAGGGCAAGCTACTGTATATAAACAGAGCAAACCTCACTTCTAGCACTGAAGATGTTACCTAGTCGAGTAATGAAACATCTGCATGAAAACAACCACCGGTCAAGTATTTTATGAAAAGTTTAATGCATTTGTATTCTCCTTTTTCTCCCTAATGTCAACTTTGAGTTTGTTGTTGGTTTTATATAGGGTGGTATTTGTTAAAATTACATCCTGCCTTTCTTCAGAGCTCAAGGCATTGTATCTGGGATCTCTCTTCATTTTCTCCCCACAACAACAACCTTATGAAATAGATTGGGCTGAGAGACTTGAATCTGAGTTATGTTAAATTCATTTAAATTAGGAGCTCCATGTGCAAAACTGCATTTTTGATTGTCATACCATCATGAATAACTTCCTTGTTCCATATTAGGATGATTTAGAACCCCAAACAGTTTTGAATACTCCAGACATAGGAAATGGTGAGATTAACAAGCCTCTTCAGCTGCAAAAATCAGGACAACCATCAGATGGCAGTAAAGTATAGAAAACTCAAACTCTTTAGTGTCATTTAGAGTCATCCAGATTTTTGCAGTCCAGCTCTGCTATCCTTCCTTGAATGCAGAACAGTAATTTGCTCTGCAGTATAGATATTCTAATGGAAATGAACAGATCCACGGTGAAAATCTGTAAAGAATTAAATTGTGCATACTTACGTTAAACAATTTTTCAAGGTCTTTGCTTTACTTATTTATGAGTGTTCAGAGTGATTTAATGGGAGGAAAACTTTTATACAGTGCAAAACAAAAATTTTAAGAAATAGTATTCCTTATGTAATATTTAAAGGGTTTGCTAAGTTTATATGTAACTTTTTATTTGTCCTGAATGTTTTGTTTGTATACAAATTGGATGAAGAATAAATCAGATGATAACTCTTTAATTAGTGCTAGCTTTTAATGTAAATATTCAAAAATCTTGCATAGCCTTTTTCCAAGCTTTTGAATTTTCAGTCTGTACTGAAGTGTCAATAGAGAGATGAGATGGCTTGGGCTTCTGCAAATTGAGCTCTTTCATAGTGGGAGGCTGGAATAATGCACTGAAAAGAATGTCATTTTTAAATGCTCTCAGATTACTCCTACCTTTTAATGTAAGTTAAAGTCTAATTATGATGGGGGGGGCGTTATGTTGGTAACATGCCACAAATAGAATTGTTGCCCATAAGTTTTGTCTGGATAATATTATCTTCCTATGTCCCAGTGTGATAAGATCAGATCTACCACATTCTAGAATACAGTTGCAGAGTATGCCACAAGGGGGCATACGTTCCAGACCATTATTTACTTCTATAGGAAAGTTTAACATTCTTATGAGCTTGAATGAAGTTGTGATGGAGTGAAATCTGTTTCTTGGAAGTGGTTTGCCATTGCCTCCTTCCTAGGGCTAAGAGAGAGGAACTGGCCCAAAGTCATCCAGCTGGATGTGCCTAAGGCAGGACTAGAGCTCACGGACTCCCAGTTTCTAGTCTGGTGTCTTAACCATTGTACCAAACTGGCTCTCATTCCTGTTCTTAGGCTGATCTAAAATTCAGAGACAGGGACTCTATCAAAGAGAACATATGCATTGGAAACCACACCACCCACCACCATTTCTCCAATATATACTGCCTCTCTGAACATTTGCAAAGATCATTTTGCTAGTCATACATACGGACATAGATATATGCATTCAGTTTCCTCAGAATGCCAGATACATGGGACAGCCTTAGTTCTCAGTGGCTCATGATGCTCTATGGTAGTGTGTATAATTCAGTTTAACACAGAGACATGGCAAAAATTTTAAAATGTATAAGTGAATGTCTGTTACTCAATCTTAAGAGATTATTTCCTGACCGGACTCATTGTGAAAAAATCCCTACTTTCAGTTCCTACATTTTCTGACGTAAGGTTGGTGACATCCAGAAAGGGCTGTGGCAGTCCTAGGAAAGCTGTCCTGTAGTCAAGTGTGTTTATGCTGGTCTTTGACCGTAATAAAGATTTGATTTGATTTGATAGTCAAGTGGGGTTTTTTTTGGAGCCAGGCAAAAATCTTTTTATTTAGTCAGGACATCTTACAGTCACATCACCATTTTGCTATTTATCTAAATATATTTCTAAACTGTCATTCTCCAAATGAGTTCCAAAATGGCAAATAAAAGGTATATAATTTTTTATGTAAAATGTAGAAGAGCTATCTTCATATACTGAGAGGCAGTACAGCTGCAAATATATTAAACAGAGATAAAATGTCACTTTAAAATGGTTGAGCTAATACTCAGATGTCCAAACACATTAGACCTCTTTGAGAAGAGAGGAAGGACTTTTTTGACAGGTTCATGGCCAGTTACATCCTGCTGAAGATACTCTGGTGAGGGCTTCCATTGAAACTATTAGTGCATGGGCAGGCTACTTCATGTACCGCAGCATGGCTTACCTCAATTTTTTAAAAAGGCTATAATTTCATAAGACCTTATGGAAATTACATTGTATCTCTTTCTTCTTACATAATATTTCATAGAATTTTGGACATTTTAATTTTTTAAAAATCTTTTAAAAATTATAGATAACCGTTTTATTTTATTTGGCATTCCTGATGTAAAATTCCTTGCTGACCTCTCCCCCTTCGACTGAATATATTGATACTATTTATAGTAGTTTTTCTGAGCTATTCCAAGAGTTTTTATGAACGCGCACAGGCAATAAGGTTTGTGACATGATGATATCACTCAGCCAATCTGAAAGTAAGGATCCTGTTTCCTGGATCAATCATGGGAGTGATCCCAACCAGTCAGTGATGATATTGTGAATAAGATGTCATTGTGATGCTAAATAGCCAGTCAGATTTGGCTGCATGACAGTAACACTGAAGGCAAATGAAATCAATTGAGAGAGAAAGCAGTATAAATGTATAAATGAACTGCTCCCTAAGTCGTTGACAAAATGGTATGGGTATGTGTGTTTCAGTAGTACAGAAAATAGTCTTGAAATGACATTACTAATTTCAGTTCAGCTTTTTTTAATGGAACTTTTTCTTGGATATAGTTAAAGATGAGAAAAATATACCTTTCTGTTGAAATATAAACCTTGTAGTTAAGTTATAAGAAAACTCATGCAGTTTGATTTGCAAATGCTGTTACCTGATGACATGTCATTTAACTGCAGCTGGCTCCCAGTCACAGTTAAATTCTTCTGACCACTCCAGTAATTTATGGAATAATTTGTGCTATGGTGCTTGATGAAAGACCATAGCAGTTTCTTTCTGAAACAGATCTGAACTGAGGGCAAGAAATTTATTGTAATAAATCTTATTTTTCAAAGTACATTTCCCCCCCAAAATTACTGATTTTCCTAATGGTATGGAGAAATCTATACATACACCACCCTTATCAACTTCTGTTATATTTATTTCAAATGTCTACATTATTTATGGATTGTTTTCTTCCTCTCCAACACACTTCAAAAAAAAAAGAATGAAGCAATGGTTTGTCTCTCTTACTCCATTATTGCAATTAAAATTTTTACATCCTTGGTGCCAAAGGACAAAAGTGGTTCATTTGCCCTAGGGGAACAGAACAGTGATAAGATGATTTTTCGTCAAGGATCATTGGGTCGTAATTAAGTTATATTCATTGCTATTACTTTTTGAAGGCTGATTGGTAAATGACAGGCTTCATGCATTTAGTACGGACAGTGTTCACTGGGGTTTTTTTTTCTCTCTGTCAGAAAATCCTGTTGAACCTGATAATGTAAATGTGGCATTTTATTCTGAACAAAAGAGTAGGGAAATGAGCTATCTTGTCTAATCATTCAGTTGTTTAACACTGACTTCCAGTTTAGACTCAATTGGCTGGAAAGCACTTGACATGTGAAGTTAGTGCTGTTCGGAATTCATGTTTGAGTAAATTTTAAAGTAAGTGACAGCTAAATTGTACCTAGGGAAATTACAAAGCCTTCAACACAGTTAATTTTTTGGGGAGGATTAGTTGTAATTGCAACATGAGTCTCCTTGAAGATTCCTCCTTAAAGCTGATGAACAAGGGGGAGGGGGACATTTAGCTCTTCTAAGAGCCCTGTTCTCTTAACAGAATATTTTTTTAAGCTGATTTACCTTCCTGAATTGATTTCCTTCCATACTAAGTTATGCTTCAGATTCGCAGAGGGATTTGTTTTTTGTCATTCTCTTTTTCCCTTAATGTCTCTTTTCCTCCTTTTACCTTCCTTTCTTGCTAGTGATTTCTGGTTTGAGAGCATTCCAATTAGTAAAACCCTTAGGTAAATTGCCACTTCACTAATAAGCTATGCAGAACATTGAAACACTTCATTCCAATTAAAATCAATATTTAGAGTCTTATTTTACTTTTTTATCAAGCAGACTCCTTGGTTTGTACAGGTTTTTATATACCAACTAAAAAGCTGAAGTTGGGAGAGTGACAAATCTTTCAGCATTAACACTGATTATAAATTAAAGCCAGAAGTAAAAAAGAAAGGAATCAAGCCTATCGTTGTAATTCACAAATAACAAATTATTTCTAATTTGCACAGATAATTTCTAATGTTGCCATTTTTGAAAATGTTTGCAATTAGTGAAATGAACTATTTTCACAATTACGTTAGTTCCTGTTAAGATTCAGACAGATGAGTTGCAAAAGAAGCTAATGTGCTTAATCACAAATTAAGTCAGTGTTCAGTTAAATGTATGAATGAGAAATTAATTCCTAATCAAATAGAACATATCTAGACTGCATATTTATCTAGGCAGAAGCCCTATAGCATATTGTAGTATAGAGCTGTTAGGACAGTTATGACACTGTACTGCTTGAACTGAAATATAGCTGGAATTCTGGCAGATATGCAAATACTGTAAGAGTGAAACAGCTTTATTTAAAAAAAAGTAGCACTGCATCTCTGAATAGCAAAAAGTTTCAGCTTTTGTATAAACAATATTAAGAACAATTGCAGGACTATGCTCTTAGAATAAAAAGTACAAGTAATTTGATCTATATTAAGATTTCACCATTGGAAAATACAATTATCTGGTTATGTGGCACTGGTGAAGAGCCATGCTGGATCAGATCAAACACTCGTTTAAGCTGGCTTTCTCTTTTCAGAAAGGCCAGCCATATATCAATAGTCACACAAGTAGAACAACAAAAGTTCAGTAGCATCCTCCCAGTTAAGTTCCCCAGCAGTTAGTATAAAGAGTCTTACTGTGTCCCCTAAGGTAATTACTGTTGTCACAGCTAGTAATTGTTCAACGGTGGACATCATTATAGTTGGTGGTAGCTATTTCTAAAGGTTATGTGCTAAAAAGTGCTTTTTATCTATCTAGAGTCTCTCATTTATTTTTATAAATGACTCCAGTTTTTATATTTGGAGAAAATTGATCCTCTTTCTCCAAATCAAAGTATGATTTTATTTAGTAGATGGAATAATTTTAGCCTTTTAATACTTTTGCATACCTTTTCTTGTACTTTTCTCAGTTCTATATATTTCTAAAGTGAGATAACCAGAAATGGTATATAGTTTTTAGAACGTTGGTACATACTTTTTGAAGTGTACTCATGTCACAGATTTTTAGAAAGACACTATAGTATTTGTCATTTTATTTTTTATTCCTTCCCTAATCATCCTCATTTATTTTGGATTTCTGTGTTGATATAAAATTTGATTTTTTTTTCCTTAATGGGTACCACTTTATACTCATCAGCATTAACAATTTTAATAGTGCTCTTCCCCTCAAATGGTGAGAAGCTGTTGGAGCATTTTACTGTTTCTTTTTTGTTTTAATTATCAAATTATAAAGAATTTGGTGGTGGGCCACATTGATTCTCCCCCAACTCCAGAATTTTACGTTCTATTTCAGTTTAGTATTTTGAATAACAAAGATTAGGTAAACTAGCTTATTTCTCATTTGTTAAATTGTTTGGGACTGCTCAGCTTTTCTTTTAAAAAATAATTGCAAGCATTTTGCTATATATCTGTGTGCTTCCAGGTTAATAGAATCTGATTATATGCTCCTGAAGCAGCACACTAAAAGTAACTTTTAGATCAGAGATATCAAAAGTAGAAAGCTGTATTTTTTTGAAAAGCTGAAAGGCATAGTCCAGTGGGAAATTTTCCTCTAAGAACAGATTTTCTCCAGCATTCACATTTCACTGTGGTTTGTAGTGGGAAATTTCTTAAACTCTACTCTACTAATTTCTGTACAATAGCTGCATTTCCAAATATCTGTTGTGGTAGATTTGTACTCAGCAATAAAATACCCTCTCTGTATGACTAATCATTATTATTGAGCATGACTTTGCCTGCCCTGTCAAGATTTTTAGAGAGGCTCTACTAAAAGTGTAGGCCAGAAGACAGGCCACGTCAGTGGTTACTCCATCACTTTGTAATGCACTGCCCTCAGAGGTGCCCCTGGCAGTCTCACTACTGGATTCAAGAAGATGTTAAAAATCATTCTGTAATAAGCATTTGCTATCTAGCACAGTACTTTGGCAACCATCTTCTTGTTCCTACTGCTGTGGCCATAGTTTAACTGTGTTTTAATTTTGTTTACCTTCTTTACAGGTATTTTGATTTTGATACCACCAATTTTTTTTATTATACACCACCCAAATCATAAGATTGGGCAGCATGATAGTTATTGTAATGAAATAAATAAATTTTAAACAAATTCTACTTTTGTGGGGGGGTTTCGATATGCATTTATATATGTAAAACTACACGATCCAGTGCACTTAAATAGTTTGCTATATGGTTCCGTGTAATTGCATTTTAAATCAGTAAGCATTGTGTATGCTTTTATATGGGCATTTTTATTGCAGTTATTAATAGCAGCAGTAGTATTTTCTGTATCTAGCATATATCCAATTTTATTTTTCTTCAATAATTTTCATAGGAGGTATGCTCTTGCCATGGGGTTCTGGATTGACTGATCAGTTTAGTATCAGGAAAACTCATCTTGATTATACAAACTGCTGGGATGGGAAACTCCGGTGACCATCCACATAAGCACTTTATGTAATTTGTGAAAAAGCTCAGTAGGATTCTTTTTCTTTCAATTCCAGTAGTGCCAGATTATCCATATACTTTCCCAACTCTCTATTTATTATTTCTGTCTTACTTTCTAAAATTTCCACTTTTTAATTAATTTGTTTTATTTCTCCAGCCAGTTGTCCTACCGTTTCTTCAATTTTTAAAATTGCTTTCATTTCCTCTTTCGTTTTTACAATTCTTTCTTCCATTCTCCCTTCAAATGCAGCCAGATCACTTCTGACAGCTTCAGATACTTTCCTCCCCATCTCTTCAAACATTTTTTGCAATATCTGTGGAGTAATCCCCATTTTCGTTGGTTGCTCCACCAACCCTCTCCTGCCTTCACCAAGTTTTGCTGCCTTTCCAGTAGTTGCCATTCTTTTTTGCTGCCTTTCTAGTAGTTGCCATTCTTGTTCGTAATCCAAAAGCAAATATGAGTCAGTTACAGAAATGAAAATAAAAAGCCGGCTTCTCTCTCTCTCCCCCCCCCCTTTGTAAAATCCACCAATTGTCTTTTCTCTTTGAGGTTAAACAGTCAACATTCCCATGAAGGTATGGTCTGTTCATCTAAATGTTTCCAAATAATATCAAAAGCACTTTTGTTAAACTGTTAATCCTTTGAATTCAAACTGTCCCTTTTGTCTGTTTATTACTTGACATAACTATGGAATTTAAATGCCTAATGTGGAACATAAATGGAGCCAATGCTCCTCAAAAAAGAAGAAAACTTTCATTTGAAAAAAATTGAAACAAGTTGTAATCTGTCTACAAAAAACACATATTAGAAAAAAGGATAAAAAATACTTGATTTATAAAAAGGTAGGCAAAGTTTATTTCAGTGGGAATTAAAAAGAGAAATGGAGTTGTTTTGTATATAAACCCCCAGTTACAACCAGAATTGATACTGACTGATGACTATGGTAGATATGTGGGGGTGGAAGTTAATTTACATGGGGCTAAGACTTTGATATTAGGAATGCATACCTCAAATGAAGATAAAGCAACACTTTATAAAGGACTTACAGACTTACCATATGAAAATTGGTGCCTAATGGGAGCCTGGAACGGAGTGATCTGCCCACAACAAGATAGAACCTCTGAGAAAGATATTAAAACAACACAAGGTAAACTGCCTAAAGTCTTTTTTGATATGATGGACAATTTAGAGCTTGTAGATGTATGGAGATACAAAAATTGTGGCTCAAAAAATATACTTACTTTTCTGAAAGACATAGGTCTTTTTCAAGAATTGATACGTTTTGGATTTCTAAGAACTTGGCTACTGGTGTTCATAAAGTAGAGATATTGCCAAAGACTTTTTCAGATCATAATCCAGTGACTATTATTTAAAAGGAAAATTAGTTCCTTTAGATGGAGGTTGAATGAAACATTGTTACAAAAAGAAATAATAATAGAAGATTGTAAAAAGAAATTAAAATATTTTTTTGAGAATAATCTTGCTAAAGGTATAGATATAAAGATGGTTTGGGATGCAAGTAAGGCCTACTTGAGAGGACTTTTTATACAACATAATAGCAAAATCAAAAAGAAGAGACTAGAGAAAACATGAGCAATTATAGATGAGATAAACATGAAAGAAAAATTAAATCTCCAGAAAGGAAAACTTTCACAACAAATTAAACTTTTACAGTGGCAGCTATCTCTGTTAACAATAAGAGAGATGGAAGTAAAAATGAATTATGGAAAATAAAATTTGAATTTGCAAACAAGCCATGGAAATGGTTGGCATACAAATTAAGGAAAGAAAAAGGGGGGAAAATGTTAAAATTACAAGTTGGAAACACTGTAATAACAGACAACATAAATATGCAAAAATATTTCATCAATATTATTCTAAACTATATAAAGGAGAAGAAATTCCCCTGGCAAAAGTTGATGAATACTTAAAGAAACAAAATTTATCAACGATTACAAAAAAACAGGAACAAATAATGAATGGGCCTGTGAAAATAAGGGAAGTTTGTGAAGCCATAAAAAAGGCTAAAATAGGGAAAGTGCCTGGACCAGATGGCTTACCAGCCTCTTATTATAAACACTTTGAGGATGAATTACTACAACCTTTGCAAAAAAAATAAATAAATGATGAACTCTCTTTTACAGAGTGGAAAGATACCAGATAGCTGGATAGAGGCTAATATAGCCTTAATACCTAAAGTAGGCCAAGATTTGACTTTACCAAAAAATTACTGCCCAATATCATTATTGAATAATGACTATAAGTAATTTACGATGGTTTTAGTCAAGAGGATCAAAATTTTTTTATAGGACTTTATTCATGAAGATCAATGTGGGGTTTTACCCAAAAGTTGAGAGATAATATTAGAAATGTATTGGACATTTTGGAATACTTAGAACAACATAATGAAAAACAAGCTGCATTGATCTTTCTAGATGCAGAAAAGGCCTTTGACAATTTGAACTGGACTTTATTGTTTAAAATTTTGGAAGATAAGGACTTTGGTGAGAATTTTATTAAATAGGTAAAATCGATGTATACTTCACAAAAGGCACAGATAATTGTAAACAGAGAATTAACAAAACCTTGTGAAATACAGAAAGGGACAAGACAAGGACGTCCCTTGTCACCATTGTTACTCATCTTAGCTCTGAAAATATTGAATAGAGATATAAGACAAGATGAAAGAATTGCTGGAATGAGGATTAGAAGAGAAACATAAATTACAGGTGTTTGCCAATATTTGGTGATAATTCTGAAAAATCTTTTGGAAGGAATAGAAATATTAATGGAAAAATTAAAGGATTTTGGTGCATTAGCTGGATTTAAAATTAATAATGAGAAAATGAAGATGTTAACAAAAACATGAGGATGGAAGAGCAAAAGCAATTGATGGAAAACACTGGTTTTAATATTGAGAAAAAAGTGAAATTCTTGGGTATTACTATGACTAATATGAATTGTATGTTATTTCATAACAATTATGTTAAGACATGGAATAAAATTAAGGAGGTAGCAATGGGAGAAATTATAATTGCCATTGTTGGGGAGAAGTTATGTGATGAAAATGAATTTATTGCCTAGAATGATGATTTTGTTTCAAACAATACCTATTTTGACAACTAATGTACCATTTAAGGAATGGCAGAAAAATATATCTAGGTTTGTATGACAAGGGTTAAATATAACATCCTCCAAGATGTAAAGGAATGAGGAGGATTGGGACTGCCTGATTTGAAATTGTATTTTGCAGCCTGCTGCTTGGTTTGGATGGAGAAGTAGGTGCTGCTGAGAAATAAGAGAATCTTAGAACTAGAAGAGCACAACCTGAGGTTTGAATGGCATAGCTTTCTATGGTGCGATAAAGTTAAGGTTAATGTAGCTTTTAAAAATCACTATATTAGAAGTGCCATATTGAGAATATGGAATAGATATAAACCCAGATTTTGCCTGAAAATGCCTTAATGGGTCTCAACACAAGAAGGATTTTATAGAGAAGAAACAGCAGGCAAAGAGAGATGGTTAACATATAGAGAGAGCTTTACACGAGTATGGTGAATATTAGATGAAATCAAGAAATCAGTTGACTGCAGAGGGATTTAGTTTTCAATGGTTTTCATCTGCACAGTTAAGAGAAAGATTTAAGGTAGATAAGAGAACATTTGGAATTGAATAGCACAAGTCAGAATTTGAAATTGACCTATGTACAAATGATCTTGTAATTGCTAAAATCTATAAACTTTTGTTGAAATTTGAAACTGAAGAACAAGTGAAAGAGTATGATAAATGGGCTGGGAACTTTGGATATAATATACTGATGGAACAATGGGAAAATATGTGGCTGAGAGGACTGAAATTTACATTATGCTATAATTTAAAAGATTGAAGGCAAAAGGAGAAGAGGACGGCAGAGGATGAGATGGTTAGATAGCATCACTGAAGCAATGAGCATGAAACTGAGCAAACTCAGGGAGGCAGTGAAGGACAGGAAGGCCTGGCGCAATATGGTTCATGGGGTCAGGAAGAGTCGGACACGACTTAACGACTGAACAACAACAACAATAATTTAAAAGACTTTTATAAAATGAGGTACCAGGAGAATTATCTAGAATATGTAAATATTGCAAAAAAAAGCCAGAAAATTTTGGGTTCAAATACACACAATGATCAACAAAGAATTTTAAAGATTAATATTCAGTTGAAACCAGAACTTTTCTTGTTGGGACTAATGGATAGACAATTAGAAAGGAGCTATGGAAGATTGTTTTTATATATGATAACTGCTGCAAGATTATTATATGCACAAAGATGGAAAGACTCTGAAATACCCACAACAGAGGAATAGCTGGTGAAGATGACAGAATTAGCAGAGATGGCAAAACTGACTTGTATGATTGGATAAAGAACAATAACTACATTTATTAGTGACTGGAAACCCCTTATGGACTTTTTGCTCAAAAATGAAAAAAATGAACTTATCATTTATGGGTTTGATGATTAGAAAGGATAGACAATGGAAAGAAGGAAATTATGTTGTAACCTTAGAGGGGGCAAAATATAAATGTAACTGCTATTAAGAACATTGGAAGCCTTTTCTTTCTGTTCTCTGTTTCTTTACACTTTTTTCTTTCAAAATTTGTATTTTTCATTCTTTTAAACATTTCTTTAATAAAAATTATATATAAAAAAGAAAGCTTAGTAGGGTAGTTGACTTGGCAAGTCTGTTTTTGAAAGGTGTTTTTTAAAAGGCAGTTGCATAACATTAGAGCACTACTTTGGTTGAGGCTGGTTTCTCTGGTTCCATTTAATTTTTGCCGTGGTTCATTAAAAATCTTAGCTTGGACTCAGAGTGACTCAGTGAACATACCTCTTTGTGAATTACTAGATTGCTGCTTTTTTTTTTTTTTTTTTGCAGCTGTTACTTGGGGAAATTCAGGCTGTGGTGGGTAAGAACTCATAGCATGCATGGTACTTTAATTCCAGAGTTTTCTGCTATATATGTAATTAATTCTTTAAATGTGATTAGAGAACTCTCATTTGGCAATCTTGAAACTGAACATTTGATGTCATTCTAATGGTCTCCAGATGTTAAGTCAAGATGACAGTTTAGAAATGTAACCTTTATAGGTGCATATATTTGCTTTACTCCTTAGATATTACTTTTAACCCTTTTACCTTTCATTCATTTCTTATTTTACAAACACAGGCTAGGTATCTTCAGAATTATATATTTGGAACTTGTGTACACTATTAATGTGTTTGGTTGGCATTCTAATTATTCATTTATTGATAACTTTGACCTAAACAATCAGTTTAATACTGTGGGAAAGCAGCTGAGATGATACTGTTGCTCTTCTCAGAGTCACTGTCAGAAGCTGAACATAAACAGAAAGAACTTGAATGTATAAATTTGCACCCTAGAGAGAACTGTTGGGAGGAGTTTCCAAGCTGTTTCTATGTGTGTTAACTGAACTTTTATCCACAGCAGAAGAAAACACTGATTATATTAAGTTTATATCCATCTGTGGTAGCTACCTAGTATTTCTTTTGTATGACAATAATCTAGTTTGCATCATCCTCTTGCAGTTTTGAAATTAACCTGTAATTTAGTCTTCACCCCAAATGACAATAATTCAAATGACTCTGTGGGGTGCCAGAAGATGTTCTGTAAACAGGGCTCAGTGAAAGGGGATAAGGTAGAGATCCAACAAGCTAGGCTATTTACAATTTCATATGGACTGGAGTAAAATCACTATGTCTTCTACATTTGTAATTAATTTTGCATTAATCTTTACAAAATTTAAGCAACTTTTTAAAAACAATAAAGGGGAATGTTGAATAATTTTTAAAGAAAAAATAGTGCTTATGAAATTGTGTAACAGTCTTGTTTCATAATAAAATATGACATGCTGAATTTTCAATCTCAAAACATTCTGTAGTTATCTAATACAACAAATATCAGTAATTAACTGCTAGAAGTTGCTTTTGAAGATACCTCTAACATTTCTATTAATTTTCACTAAATTTTGAATTAATCTACTTAAATACACCATCGTCATCATTGTAAATTAGACCAATGGTGTTTCTGTTACATTATGAGCATTATCAGGATTCACAGTTAATAAGGAAAAATATGCTTAGTTCCTATGTGTCAGCTTATTACACTATGCTGCTTAGTTAAGATCCAAGTTCATAGTTAGCATCCGAGTGTTGATATTTCTGTATGGCAGAACTACCAGATTATGATTTTGTAGTACATTAATTGGTTAAAATGTTTAAGTTGTCTTTTAAATTTATAATCAGTAAATGAATGAAATTAGGTTTTAATAACGACAGTAGATGAATGACCAGAATTGTAAAATAGGTGCATTACAGGAGATAGTATTAGAAAAGAAAATTGTGTAGTGTGAACATTTTGAAAAGAACTATTTTTGTATGAATTACTCTATGATATTCAAATTACTGTTTTAAGATTTTTTGTTTTTTCCCCTTCCTGCTAAAATCTCTTGGTGGATTTTCTTTTAAGGGATGACTTACCAACTGCTGTGGAAGTTTTATTTGACTGCTATAGGAAATATGGTGCTCTTCCTAGACTTCATGATATCTTGTGCGGATTAATAGAGAAGGGAGACACTGAAACAGTGAAGAAAGGTTAGTCGCTTCTATTAACCATTTCTGCTTTCTTCTGTTGTTTCAGAATGCAGCTTTTTTACCAAATATAGTGTTGGGAATGTTTGTTATTACAGGTCCAAATAATATTCTATAATAATAGGAAACATTTTACTGTATTTTTGAACAAGTTATCCTAGGTCTCCTAATATCTCTATATATTACATAGCCTTTGTCATAAAAATAATTGATATAGATGATTTCTAATTGATTTGTGACCATTTAGTCATTGCTTAATTTTGTGCTTTTCTAGCTGTGATTGTGCTTTGTTTTATCAATGTAAGAGACCTGTAAATGGCATTTGAATAAAAAACTGCAAGTGTCCATATAACTTACCCTATCTATCTCTTGAGTGTTCCTTGACATGACTATTTACTTCACCACCTTTCTTCTGTTGTTAATGGTTAGCCTAATGAGTCTTTTAATAATTCTTACAGTTGTTGACTTTCTCACTGAAGAAAGAAGACAAATGGGAATGATGTTTGATCTCTTCTTTGCCTTTGTGGCAACTGGCAAATATAAAGAAGCCAAGAAGATCATTGAGGTGGGAGTATATCTAGAGTAACCTAATTATACAGCTATTTAGAGTGTTAATTGGAATATATTTAAACTTTTTAACCATTAATTAGTTTTGTTTTAATTAACATTAAATAGAGCTCAAATCTAATCAGGTAAGGGTGGTGGGAAGCCAGGGGAGACCTTGGGCAGCTTTTTAAAATATGTATAATTATGGTTAGAAATAAAATAATCTCCTGTATATTCAAATTGTTTCTTTACTTTGTTAAATTACCTATTAAATATCCACATAATATTTGCATATAAATATTACATTGTGAAGCAAATTAAACCAGCATTCCTGGGTGTAAAATTGCTAATCCTCTTTCCTAACAAATTCTTTGTTCTTTAAAGCACTGGAATTTAATTTGCTGTAGACTATGCTTAGATTTATTTGTAATGTTTGTCTAATCAGCCAAACAGCAGTGTCTGCTGTAGTTTGGTCTTTCATTTAGCACTTTTTTTCCTCCCTCTATAGTAAGCAGCTTATAGAGAGTGGTAGGTGACAAACTTGGTCTATGAAGGATTAGTATATTTTAACAAGTCTTGGTTGAAATTTTGCTTATTGAAATGGGCAGTCAAAAGGGCCATCACAGAGCTTGTGCTTACTGGCTACTAAATCAATTGCATTTCCCCTTGCCCCCAACTCAATATTAGTTTACTAGTTGCACATCAGTGAGAGGAAAGGTGAGACGTTAATCTTTGGAAAATGTGAAATTTAGCTTTTCAGTTGCAAACAGGAAAAAAAAACATCTCTAAGGAATATTTTTAATTATAATGTGGTTTGTTAATAATTGCCCAAAAAGAACACATGACTTTATCTAAATTCATGTTAATTTTACTCAAAGCTACATTATCTGATTGACAAGTTTAGTTTTGAATTGTCAAAAAAATTACAAATTAAAGGATTGATGAAAGTTTAACCTACCTTTTAAGATAGGTAAGAGGATTATTTCCCCTCCTCCCAATTTATGATAGGGAGAAAGAGGAAGATTATTTTTCCTGGCTTTAAAAATTTCCCAAAACTTTCTTCTCTAATCTTGATGGTTGTACATTATCTTAATTAAGAGTTGCTAAGAAGCAACAGTGGGCAGACAGTTGCCCTCATATCCTACTTTACTGGTAAGCTTCCTGGATGAATCTGGCTGACCACTGTGTCATGCTGAGTACTGGAACAGACAGACCTGTTGCTTCTTAGAGAATACTGTTTCCTCTTGCTATTTCATAAATGCTTGTTTGTATCATTACCACTTGGGTGCCCTATTCTTCATATGTCTAAATCTGATATGTCTGTGTTGTGGTCTGTATAAGAAGTGTCTACCCTTATTGTGTTTGTGCTTTTTTTCTTCCTTTCCTTTTGACAGTCACTATAGTGTACAATTTGTCAGCTTTCTTTAATCCCATTTAATTTTTTTCTTTCACTTAGGAATTAGCAAGTAGAGTCTCAACAGATCACAAACATGTGCAAAAACATTTATTTTCCCTAAATTCCTTCTTATTGGTTTATCAGAAGAAAAAGTAAACATTTGGCATTCTTACCTTTCCTTTCATGTTCCTTGAATTAAGATTTCTTAGTCCTTACCTAGTCTTGACAGACTGTTGTAAGAGGTTTTTAATATAGACTGTGGTATTTTATTCATTTTTCTTTTAATTTTATTCAGTGTTCTATGCATAATTCATTTATTATACACACAAACACACACATAAACACACACATATACATACACATACATACGGTATCTTCTAAGAAGGTTTCCAACATATATATACAAAGCATAGGTTATTTATGCTAAGTAGAATACATACATACATTATTGTGAAACATCCAGAGTTACTTTTTGTCAGATGGGAGGTATCTAAATTTGAAATATAAATAAATAAATACAGGTAGTCCTCACCTAATGTCCACTTGTTCAGCGATTGTTAGAAGTTATGATGGCATTGAACAAAGAGACTTACAATCGGTCCTCATAGTCATGGTCATTGCAACATCCCTGCAGTCTCATGATCGCATTTGAGCGCTTGGCAGCTAGCTTGCAATTATGACAGTCACAGCACCCTGCGGTCACATGATCACCATCTGCAACCTACACTGCTGGCTTCCAACAAGCAAAGTCAATGGGAAAGCTGGTAGGAAGTTGCAAATGGTGATTACATGATGTCACACCTAACAAACGAGTGAGATTCGCTTAATGATGGCAACCAAAATTGCTGCAACTGCCATTGTAAGTTGGCACAGTCATATGACATTGCACTTTACAGCCACATTGCTTAGCAATGGAGTTGCTAGTCCCAATTACTGTCATTAAGTGAGGACTATCTGTATTTTAAGCAAGCACTCTTTGTTTGAAAAAAGTTCTACACTGGAATTATTTAAGAATTAAATTAAAATCTGCCAGTCAGCATCTTGGCTGGATGAGAGAAAGAAGTATGTGAATCTGTTGCTTTCTCACTTGCAGACCAGCTGCTTATGATAGTTCACTATGGCCTGTGGTTTTTATTCTTCTCTGCCCTTTCCTCTAAATATCACAGTTATTTTTGTTTTAACTATTACTTGTATAACAGAAACTCTGGCTAATTCCAGATTTTTGGAGCAAAATTTCACTGCATCATCTCTCATTTTGACCACCAACATCACACCCCACAAATGTTATGTATATATTGATCTGCTTAAGTGGAAGTTTTTCTACTCTTTCCCAAATCTTGTCTTTGTATTAGTAGAACTGCTTTTGAATTATTTTCCCTAGATATAGCAGATATCTGGCAAAATGATTTGCTGAATAGGTTAGTATCCCTCATTTCCATTCAAATATGTATGCAAGATAGCCAAGAACTGCAATATATCTTTACACACATATACATACATACACACACATAAGCACATACAACAGTTTCCATTATTACATAAATGATTTACGGGAGTGTTGTCTTTGCTGTTTCTTAGGTTGTCTGGCAGTTGCGTTTCAGAATAATGTTGATTTTTTAAAAAAAAAGTTATAGAAGTGTTGACTTGAGATTTTGTGTTTCTACAAATTAGAGCTAGATATTATGGAAACGTTTTAAATGGGTGACATACTGTAGGAAGCCATGCCAGTCTGTGAATCTGTCATGGAAGTACAAAGGGTGTCCAGACACCCAAACGAAAAAATTGTTCTAGGAAGTTGATAAGCGGAAGAGGAAGAAGATACATTAGCTTAGTTTGTAGTAAAAGATTTCCCTGTAGGAGAGAGAAGGAGATCTTTGTTGGAAAAGTTGAATGGTTAGTAAACCTAAGATGGATCTAGACAGCATGCACTGTTGAAGATTTATTGATTTAGTATCCCAAAATGGATTGAATAGTTTTGATCTACATCAGAAGTAATAATTTAAGTGGAGCTTGAAGCCTCCTGAAGTAGAACAGGGCACAATCCAGAGAAGTATGCTGAAGAAGGGTGGGCATCAGCATGAGAATCTACCCAGCACAAAGACTGTTTGGAGAATTGGAAGAGTGAGTCTGGAAGGACCAAGTTTTAGAGCCAGAGATTGAGCCAGGCCAGCCTAATAGAAAATGCCAGAGTCAGCTATTTACTTATCTCTAAGCAGAGAGCTAGACATGTAGAGTCCTGAGTACATACATGTTAAAAACTGATAATATTGAGGGCACTCATATGCCATTAGAGAACATTTAAATTGCATAATGTTCAGTAGAGGAAAAAAGTTCCCTCTGCAATGCATTTTAAATCTCAAACCTTGGTTTCATTCCTTCCCTTCTGGTTATCAGTAAAAAATAAGCCAAGATTGGTTTATCCAGCAATAAATAACCTTGCTAAGGAATATTGTTGAAAGTGAAAGTAGACACTCTGTATCTTAATAACAGGGAGAAAAAAAATAAGTGTTTTATATTTTCTTCATAAAATCCTGAGAACTCCCCAAAACTCGTAACAGAACAATCTGAAAAGTTTGATTCAATAAATATTTTCATATGGTCTTACAAATAATTCCATGTGTTCTGATGAAATATGTATTGCTGCTTGTCTTGTTCTCCACCAAATGTGGATCTGTGGGCTTAACAGCACAGCGCTTTCAGCTATTCTGAACATTCACAATGATAGCAATTCATTCTACAGCTGCAAGTTTGGCAGACTGGCTGGTGCAAATATGGAAGTCCCCTGAGCTTATATGAATAGCAATATTAAATAATTATTTTAGGAGTATTTGGTATGTCTTTCCCTCCTTTATGCGTCAGAGAAATTTGTTAGTTATCTACAATTCTTTTTCATTTGATACTTGCCTTTGCAAGTACAGACATTGGGAGTATATTATAGTTTAAATTATCAGAACTTTGTTTAGATGATTATGTGATTATTCCAAGAGTTCACAACCTATAATATTCTTTCTCAATTTGACTCTGTCCAGATGTGTTAAACTACAGCTCTCATAATCTTCTATTCAGGAAATATGTGGTGGTTAGTGATAATGGGAGTTAGTCTAAAAGTATACCAAGCTAAAGAAGGCTGATTTAAAAGAATATAGTGACTATTCCTGGTTCAGATTACTGTAATTCCCTTGCCCTGACATTGGCAAATTTCATAAGAAGTTTATTTGGGCTTAATTTAATGTGCTGTGCGAACCTAGCTATTATGGTTTATAAACCATGGCTTGTGCCTTAGAGTGGTGTATAAACCTAGCCATTGAGGCTTTCTCAACAATTTATTGTTAAAACAAATCTAGTGGATATGAGATTATCAGTTTATATGTGTAACTTGTATGTGCAAGCCGCAAATAACAGTTCATGAATGTGAATAATTGAAAAGCACACTCCAGTGTATTAAGAGATGTGGTTTTAAGAGGAGTTGTTCTTTCAGTGTTTTGACAGTTGTTGTGCCATCTTTCCTATTAATGTTCTAGCACTAACTTTGGATCCTTCTTTTGGGCAACAATATCCATTCAGTACAAGGCTATTGGTAGCTCTTTAAGTATTTATTTGATATGTTTGGTCAAGTGATTTAAGAGCTATTTGAAGATAAAGCAGCTGATGACTGTCAGACCTGAGATGGTAACTACTTTGGGTTTACAGAGAGAGAGAAATTGTGAAATTGTAGCCACGCATATATATTATAATGCCAAGCAGTTTTGGAGAAACCAATCTCTTTTGGTTTTGGATATTTTTAATATGATAAAAAAAACATGAAAATATTTCTGGGTTTCAGATTGAATGGTTATAGCATCTTTTCATTCAGATTACCTTTTGTATTAATCTGTACACAATCTAAAATTCAGTTTAGTGGTAGAGTTAAAACAAATATTAGCAAGCTGTTATGAATTCTATGAGTTATTCTTTTTTTTATTATTTATTGCTTTTAAAGCTGTAAGCTGCCCAGCCTCTAAATGGTGTAAGCAAACAAGTAAATGTTACTTTATTTGTAAAATAAAGAAGCTCGAAAGAAATTTAGCTTCTAAGATTATTGATGTGATTAATGGATAGAAATATGCAGAGTGCAGGATAGTTGGAACCAATGGTTGTATATGGCTAGCTTTTAGCATGGTAATTGACTTCATGTGTGTAAGAGATGGAGAACTAGAAATATGTATTTCAGTATATCTGCATACATATTAAACCATAAAGAGAATTAAAATAAGATTTAGTAAAGCTTTGTTCCATGTCAGGGATTGGTAATGGTTTATTAATAAATTTGAATGAAGGAGTAGGGAAATATTTCTGCATTTTGACTCTTGCAAGGCTCAACCTCAGCAGAGCATGAATTATTTGGTTCATACAGCTGGGGGGCTAAAATAAAGAGTTTTATGGCGCTTTAAAAAGTCATGAATCTATTTACATAGTCTAGTCACTTTATCAGATGCATAGGGTGTTACCACTCTCTCCCCAAAATAACCAAACTTTCAGATCTTTTTACCTTCCCCCCCAAAGAGTTCTAAGAATCAAATATAGGTAGTCCCAGGTTAAGAACACCTGGGTTGCAGATGACCCATAGTTAAAAATAAAGCCACATAGCAAAATTCGAGTTAAATACACAAAGGTTCGAGTTCATTACACAGTACTACTTATACACTGTTACATAATAATACTGTTTCAGCTAACATGCAAATTCAACTTAAGGACAGACTCGTTCTTAAACTGGGGACTACCTGTATATCAAGTAGATTGCCAACACATTTTTATCACAGGATGGTCAGAAGGTGCTTTTACTAGCACATGCTTTATATTTGGTTTTCTGTTTGTTTGAGGAAGGTAGATTTCAGTTCCTGTCCCCTCCAAGTTATATTTTATTGTATCATCACTTTTTTGTGAGATGGGTGGCCATATAAATTTGATGAATAAATAGAATCATGAAATGCCAGTGAACATGCTGCTCTTTCAATAAAATAATTAAAATGCTTATTTTCTCTTTGTGTTAGTTTCTCTTACATGTACAAAGTATACAACAGCAGTAAAGCAGATATTCCCTTAATAATTATATAAGAATCTATAGGTAGGTTGGGAGAGATTGACACGATAGTGGAGGAGTAAATGTGACATAATAGAGCAAAATATACTTTTGACCCATTAGAAATTAAACATTTCTGAGAATTACAACGAATGATTAAAAAGCAAAATTATACATAGAAGGAAAATCTATAAAGTTAGCTTTATAATTTCTATTGGAGTGATTTACAAATTTAAAAACACAATTTATTAAAATGCAATACAGGTAGTCCTCAACTTACAACTGTTTGAAGTTACGACAGTGCTGAAAAAGTGACTTATGACCATTGCAGTATCCCCTCAATCCACATGATCAAAATTCAGGTGCTTGGCAATTGGCATGTATTTACAATGGTTGCAGTGTCCTAGAACACATGGGGCTTCCAACAAGCAAAGTCAATGGGAGAAGCTGGATTCACTTAACAAATGTGTGATTCACTTAATGACCGTGGTGATTTGCTTAACGACCATGGCAAAAAAAATCCATAACATTGGGCATGACTCACTTAATGACTGCATCGCTTAGCAACAGAAGTTCTGGTCCCAATTGTGGTCGTAAGTTGAAGACTACCTGTACATAGTAGATAATTTATTATAGATAACTCGGTGTCATAATTGAAATGTCATTGTTGAAATCGCAGTAAGATGGTTAGAGATAAACTGCAAATACAGACTACTGTGGAAGTCCAAGAGATTTAGTTAATCTGACCTAGATGTTATTTTAATAATTGAGAACATGGTATATGTGAAAACACTTCTCCATTTCAAAATGAAATGCAAGAACATCCATAGTATAATTCAGTGGTCCTTGCAGTGATTGGTGCAGCAATAATTTCTTAAGAGGAAAGGATTTGCTACATATACTTTTTCAGCTTTTAAAGCTGTTTAGATAATTGGCAGTTGGAGCATAAGTAATATTGAAAGTTGGAGGTGAATGCTGAATCTGATTTTTGCCATATCACAAAGGGGATTATCTGCAATTTCAGGTGAAATATTTCTTCTGTTTAATGTCAATGAGCATAGTGTGTAAAATGTTAATTTCATAGTTCTCAATGGGTTATTTTCTCTTTTATGAACTAGAAACAGGAATGAAATAAAAGTAATAATTGAACAAGCTCTTTTTGTTGTTGTTGTACCTGATTGCCAGTATAAAGTGCACTATAAAATAATACACAAAAGTTTCTTGTTGATTGTGTTGTTGATCATGTTGAAATTCTGATGGTCATGTTTTATTCTCTTTTGCATTTGTATGTGAGAGGGAGATTAACTGCTGCAGGTTTTTCAAAATCTTACTGTGTCAGTGTTATTACGGCATTGTTTTTCTATAGGTTTTGTTGCTCAGTTTCTCACACTGTTAAAGTTTACTTCCAGTATTTCAGTATTTTGCCCATTGGATTTTAAATAGCACACACCAATGATATTACTCAGTAGAATTGGAATTCGACAGTAACATGGATGAATTTACAGAGCATTCTGAAGAGGTTGGCTGCAGAATATTCCTCCTGCTTACTGGGAAGTACCCAGTAATAACATAGGCTATTAACTAATGAGGTAGCAAAGGAATTGTTTTTGAAAAATACTATATTTCTGCTATAGTAAGAATAGAATGGTTACTAAATCCTATACACCTTTCCTTTGTGAGTGATTGTTGTGAAATGAGTGTCAAGAATGCAATTCTGCAGAAAGGAAAATAAATTTGGAGTTGTGTTGGAGAATTCTTGCTGCCTAACTTGCATTATCAAAATAAAATGAAAATACACTCCCCATGCCCAACCCTCCTCCTTATATCCAAGGAATCAGGGAGGCATCTGCCTGAGCCACTTCCGAATATTATCTTGTATCCAAAGGCTTAAAAAATGTTTCAGCCCTCTTTGTCTAGGTAACAGTTCTTGCATATTTCGATCAAGATCTGTTTATTCTTCAGTACAGAATATTTCAAGGAATAAGCACCTCAAAGTATAGTATTATTTATTTGTATATCCTATGTTGAAAAGTCAGTTTGGAGCACAGTTATATTATTGATACCACTGAACTTTGTTTTTAAAAATTAAATTTTGTTTTTGCTATTTTAGGATAAATATGAATCTTTGATTATAATGTCCAATGAGTGATCAATTGATATTCTCCTTTCAGGGAGCTGAGTTACAAATTCATGTTAATCATTTGCTTTGAAGAAGTTACCCTTAGAAAGCAAGTACTTACAGATTTTGGAAATCTTCTTTTACAGACACCTGGCTTAAGAGCAAAACCAGAAAGACTGGAATGGTTTGCAAACAGATGTATTGCAAATAATGAGGCATGTATACTATTAATTTTGGTTTATTTATATTATTGAATTAGTAGAAGAATTCTACATCACTGTTAAGTCATTCATATTCAAGGACAAATAGATTATGGGTGATGTGGGTCTTCCGGGCTGTGTAGCCGTGTTCTGGAAGTTTTGGTTCCTAACATTTCACCAGCATTTGTGACCAACATCTTCAGGGGGCAGGAGCACAGACAGGAGTGGTTCTCTCTGTGCCCAGGATGATTTCGCCAGATGCTGGCAAAACGTTAGGAACCAAAACTTCCAAAACACGGCCACACAGCCTGGAAGACTCACATCAGCCATTGTATTCTGGCCGTGAAAGCCTTCGACAATACAAATAGATTACTTTCTGCAGTGATCACTGAATACTGTCTAATCCAGCTTCCAGATGGCAGTATTGTAATTGCTCTGTAATTAGTTATTCTTGATTTCCTATCCTTTAGATTATTTTCAAGGCACTATTATTTTTCTTATCAGTAGTGAGCACTATTTCCCTATTTCACTTACCCTTTACATGAATTGTGACTATTTCTGGCCAAAAAATAGCTATTACAGAATAATGCAATTGGAGAGGGCAGTTTAGACCATCACGCCCAATTTCCTGCTGAGTGCAAGAATCCCATAGAAGGCCGTCTAGGCTCTTCTTGAACACATCCAGAGAAATGGAGTTCCCCTGTGGAATTGCTGTTACTGTTAGAAAGCTTATTCTGACAGCATCTCCCTTCCTGTAACTTAAACCAAGTTTTTTTTGTGTTTGTTATTTCTTGTATTTGAAAACTGCTATATTCCACTCCGCCTCATCTTTTTTCAATTTCAAACATGCCCATCTCCTCCAGCCCTTTATTTATAGGACTTAAATTTCTCATTCCCTAATCATCCATGTTGCCATTCTCTGAAGCTGTTCCAGTTTCTCTGCATCTTACTTAAAGGGTGGTGCCTGGAACTGGATGTAGCCCTAGAAATTATGAGCAAGGCAAGAATAAAATGGAATATTTATTTTTCATAATTTTTATAATATGCCTCTAATAGATACAGAGTAAAATTTAATCTTTTTTGCAGCCACATCATGTTGTTGGTTGATACTCAACTTGTGATCAACTAATGTTCCAATAAATTTTTCACAAGTACCATTACCAAGCCATCCATTCTGTCCATTTAATTTTTCTTAAATTATGAATTTTCCCCTTTTCTGTCATTGTTACTTTCAAGCCCAGTTTCTAACTTGTCAAGATCTTTTTAAAATTTATGTTTCCTGCAGTATTTGCTATCCCACTTGATTTTGCATCTGCAGATTTGATTAACATTCTGTCAATAAAAATATTGAAGAGTAGAAGACCCAGGACAGATCCTTGCAGCACCCCACCAAAACCTTGCTTCCATTATCTTGATGTGTGTTCTTTGAGTTTAATTTTCAAGCCAGCTATATGTCTCTGAATTGTCATGCAATCCAACCCACACTTACTTAGTTTATAAATCAGGGTGTCACAGAGTACTTGTCAAATGCTTGCTGAAATCAAGATATGTTATGCCTACATCATTCCCACAATCTATTAAGGAATATAGTTGATTTAAACATTACATAAGATTAGTCTGGCAAGATTTATTATTGACAAATCCATACTGATTTTTATTAATGATTGTATTGCTTTCAAGATGTTTAGAGATCAATTTCTTTACAGTATGTTCAGCTCTTGACTTTCCCAGGTAATCAGTGTCAGACTGATTGACCCTGGATGTTTAAACTCATTAAAAGTTAAGATATATTCTCTGACTGTGTTTTTGTCAGTCTCAAGGATCAACCTACCCTTTCATCCTGCCCTTCACAATTTCCCTGTGAAACATACTTTTTGTTAGAGAGGACTGAGCAGAAGAAAGAGCTGAATAGCTCTGCCTTTTCTTTGTTACCTGTCACCATTTTGCCATCTTCATTGCACAGCTAATATACTGGCTCTTTTTCTTTTGAAAGCATCTGAAGAAGACTTTTTGTTATACCTACCATCCTTTGCTAGCCTCAGTGCATTCTGAGCTTTTGCTTTCCTGACAGCAGCTTCACAATTCCAGATGATCTTTCTTGGTGACTTAGGCCTCTGTCCTTTTCCGTGCCTGCTGCTGCCTGAAATAACTATATCTAAATAAAGCTTCATGCAATTACTCCTCCATATACATGGATATCTGGCTTGGGACAGGACAAACTAGATGGATGAAGAGAAACACCACCTGAATTCTCTGTGTCTTGAACTTCCTTCAGAATTTAAAGTCCTTAGGCAGTATCATTTGTTCCAACACGATTCACAGGAAGGCATTATTATCAGCGAACACGATAAGACACTGAAATTTTTCTGTCACATTCCTGATCCTTGCTTTTAGCAGGCAGCACACTTCATGAGTCAGTGAATCCTGTCAGCATATTTATTGCAGTTCCTTGCAGTAGTGAGTCACCAACTACCATGACTTTCCTCTTTGTCTTCTTACAGGGCACAATTGCATCCACTGTGCCCTTTAGGGATCTGCCATCGTGTCCCTTTGTGCATTGTTTCTTTTTCTTTTGAACACTCAGAGCCTAATTCACCTGTGAGAGTTTGAAAACTGAATTTCAATAGTGCTGAATATCTTCTGGGTCTCTTGCTACTAGTTGTTACTCTCATCCACCACACTTGTTCTTCTAATAGACTTGTCTCATTGATAGAGAATTACTTCCACAGTTGGCTTTTGTTGTAAGAGCTTCTTTTCTGTGAACTGAAAAATTCAATTCTTATCAGTTGAAGCTTCAATTTTTGCCTTTTTCTTCAATATTTCTCAAATATTCATCAGGTTATTTTCAGGCAGGAAGACAAACATGCCACAAGCATTACAAGTCACAGTTGTAGATTTGCTGTGTTCATTTTAATTTTTATTTCTTATGAACCACTAATAGTAAAACTTGCATTCTTGTTCCCCTGTCAGGTTCTCAAGTTAGCCAAGTACAAATTCTTGCCTTAGAGGGAAAATCTGTTGGAACTATCACTTAAACTCCCCTGGCAAACTCCTGTTACCTCATTCAGAGAACCTTGAATCTGGAATTGGCTGGAATAAACCTAGAATAAATCCTCTTGCAATCTCTGCTTATTTGGCAGGAACCAATCACTGTCATTCCTGTTGGGTAGTCAGAAGCTCTTGCTATTAGCCTATCAGGAGATGGTCCCTCCCTCACACCTCAGTGGACAATTCCTCAGAACATACAGCTGCTCTGGTCACTCTCCTCTCTTTCCATTTTTGCAAAGTCTTGTTAGTTCATTCAATCAGTGAGCTATTGCTACCTCTGTTGCAAATCACCAGCCAAAGAGGAGCAACTATCTCCCTTTATCCCTTTGGAGAGTTTACATGTTTAGGCTTTTTTGAGGAATGGGAAGCAAGTTGCTCCTCCTTTCTTCCTTCAAGTTCTTTGTCCCTGGGTGATTCTCTCTATTTGTGATAGTGATAGCCATGAGTGATACCTCTTGCAACTTCCATAAAAGCCCATTGAAGTGCTTCCTTCTTTTCTTATAATCTCTGATACCCCACAATGTGTAGAAGTGAGAAAAAATGGCAGGCACTGCATGCTGTGTGAACTAAAGTAGGTTTAAGGACTCAAGTAAACATTGTACTATCTCTCTTTTTAAAAAGTGCTATCAACCATTTCTCCCACAAGGCAAATAAGTGTCCCAGATAAACCTGCATATATATTTAGAGATTGGAGAGGTTGCTGGTATATTAAACCAAAAGGCAAATGAAAGTGGATTCATGCTGAAAGAGAATCCTTTGAGGGACAAATATATGAATACTATTAATGCAGAAATAAGAAAATTGCTGTATTAGATATAGTTATGTAATAAGAAAATGTCCAGAAGCTGTGTAAACTTTTTGAAATATCTGTGTATAATGTTTTGAATATTTTTATAGTTCTTTTTGTTTGTATGTATTCTTATAAGAATTCATAACTATGAAAATTATTACTAAAACGTTGGTCCATATTTAGAAAACATATAATTCATTCAGTTATATCATCCTGTTCACATCTTTGTCAACATGGTTTAGAGCAGACAGGGAAGTTGCATAATTGCCCATAGATACAAATATAATATATGTTTAATAATGTAAACAGAAAAATATATAGATGTTATATATGTTCTATTTTTATTTTAAAGGTTGACGGCTTGGAAACCATGGTAGCACTGACTCAAAACCTATTTGATTGTGATAGAGATAAGATGTATTATTCTCTCTTATTATTATGCCGTAAGTAAAATGAAGTGTTTTATTTTATTCTTTGAAGTGTTTGATAAGCTAGGCTTACCTATGACCAGAATAAAATTGTCTAAGCATCCCCCAAAACCAATGCAACTGTATAGTAGCATGAAAAAAATAGATAGTATCCTTAACAATCAATCAATTAAAAAATAAAATGTAGAAACCACCTAGTTTAGGGGCATAGAACTTCTGTACAAAAGACCAGACTAAATATTACTCTTATTCAGTATTGCCTGTTCTGATACGTTGCAGATCTCAGGGAGTATTTTCTACCAGTTCTTAACTGGAAACTTGAGGCTTTCAGCACAGAAAACATAGTCAGGTCCAGAAATATTGGGACATCGACACAGTTCTAACATCTTTGGCTCTATACACCACCACAATGGATTTGGAATGAAACAAACACAATGTGCCTTAACTGCAGACTGTCAGCTTTAATTTGAGGGTATGTACATCCAACTCACGTGAACGGTGTAGGAATTACAACAGTTTGCATATGTGCCTCCCACTTGTTAAGGGACCAAAAGTAATGGGACAATTGGCTTCTCAGCTGTTCCATGGCCAGGCGTGTGATATTCCCTCAGTACCCCAATTACAATGTGCAGATAAAAGGCCTAGAGTTCATTTCAAGTGTGCTATTTGCATTTGGAATCTGTTGCTGTCAACTCTCAAGATGAGATCCAAAGAGCTGTCACTATCAGTGAAGCAAGCCATCATTAGGCTGAAGAAACGAAACAAACCCATCAGAGAGATAGCAAGAACATTAGGCGTGGCCAAAACAACTGTTTGGAACATTCTCAAAAAGAAGGAACGCACCGGTGAGCTCAGCAACACCAAAAGACCCGGGAGACAACGGAAAACAACTGTGGTGGATGACCGAAGAATCCTTTCCCTGGTGAAGAAAACACCCTCCACAACAGTTGGCCAGATCAAGAACACTCTCCAGGAGGTAGGTGTATGTGTGTCAAAGTCAACAATCAAAAGAAGACTTCACCAGAGTGAATACAGAGGGTTCACCACAAGATGTAAACCATTGGTGAGCCTCAAAAACAGGAAGGTCAGATTAGAGTTTGCCAAACAACATCTAAAAAAGCCTTCACAGTTCTGGAACAACATCCTATGGACAGATGAGACCAAGATCAACTTGTACCAGAGTGATGGGAAGAGAAGAGTATGGAGAAGGAAAGGAACTGCTCATGATCCTAAGCATACCACTTCATCAGTGAAGCATGGTGGTGGTAGTGTCATGGCGTGGGCATGTATGGCTGCCAATGGAACTGGTTCTCTTGTATTTATTGATGATGTGACTGCTGACAAAAGCAGCAGGATGAATTTTGCAGTGTTTCGGGCAATATCTGCTCACATTCAGCCAAATGCTGCAGAACTCATTGGACGGCGCTTCACAGTACAGATGGACAATGACCCAAAGCATACTGCAAAAGCAACCAAAGAGTTTTTGAAGGGACAGAAGTGGAATGTTATGCAATGGCCAAGTCAATCACCTGACCTGAATCCCATTGAGCATGCATTTCACTTGCTGAAGACAAAACTGAAAGGAAAATGCCCCAAGAACAAGCAGGAACTGACAACAGTTGCAGTAGAGGCCTGGCAGAGCATCACCAGGGATGAAACCCAGCGTCTGGCGATGTCTATGCGTTCCAGGCTTCAGGCTGTGATTGACTGCAACGGATTTGCAACCAAGTATTAAAAAGGGAAAGTTTGATGTATGATTATTATTCTGTCCCATTACTTTTGGTCCCTTAACAAGTGGGAGGCACATATGCAAACTGTTGTAATTCCTACACCGTTCACCTGAGTTGGATGTACATACCCTCAAATTAAAGCTGACAGTCTGCAGTTAAAGCACATTGTGTTTGTTTCATTCCAAATCCATTGTGGTGGTGTATAGAGCCAAAGATGTTAGAATTGTGTCGATGTCCCAATATTTCTGGACCTGACTGTATAAGTTACGCCTCTTCCCCTTATTGATCAGATAAAAAGAGGCTTCTATATCACAGGTTTAGCTTCAACACAAGGAGGGTGACAAAAACGGGGACGGAGGTGGACAACATTAAAATACTTCTGGATATCTTCCCTCCTTACACATTGTTCTAAGAAAGATTCAGAACACTTAAGAAAGCTATGATCTGTACCATTTTCCTTTCTTCCAGTTACTACTATCTAAATTGGCTGATGACAACCATGGCTATGGATTCTGTTCTTTAGCCACAATCATAAAGGCCTGCATTTATGCTTGTTTACATTTGTAATCTTCATTTTCCTCCAACTGAGAGCCTTCATTGGGCCTTCAGTTTTGTCCTTCTCCTCCTCCTCCCACTTGCAGGTGCAGTTGGCTATCTGGTTTAAAGATCTCAGCAAAACACTACCTTTCCATCTTTCTGACCAATACTCACACATTCTATTTAAAAAAAACGCACAACAACAAAAATTAGATGGCATTTGTGCATTTAGTTCAGCAACTTGCCCATGGGTGAAATGTTGTTCAGTGTGCTTGGGCTGTATTCCAATTTACCAGTTGGTTTCTTTCTTTCAGTTCTAAAGTATTAACTTGAATAGGGAAACATTCTACAGTTGGCTTACTTCGGTTGAATGATAATTGAAGGTTTTTGTAAACCACCTATTTTCTTCTGCATAGGTGGTATTTATCTCTTGAGGAGTTCTTTAAAGAAAGTTGCCATTTCCCATCATTCTGTAGTACTAAACCATGTCTCAGAAATTCAAGAATTGTCTGGGTAATTTCTCCCTTTACTTTGAACTGTCTTGTTTTGCTGTCTGCAAAAGAATTTGAAAAAAAATGTTCCTCTTTGCTATGTACATAATTGCTTTCAATAGAAGATAGCCGAATACACTTGCATTCTCCCAAGGAATAACTCAAAGCCTTTCATAATCTTACCATTACGTGGGCAACTTGTTAAGCTTTAGAGGAAAATGCTGTAAAATTGAGAGCCTCATAGCATAGGGTGACTGCACATTTAACTCAGGGAGACTTAAATTTGTCAGGCATGGTAAATAGCTGAACTGTATTTGTCTTACCTTATATTCTTAGCAAAATTATTATTTTGAAAAAAACTCATCAGTTCATATGTATTTGTTCTACTGTCAAACAACTTTACAGCTGGTCATAAGCTTTTAAGGATACATATGTTACTGTTTGAAGTTGGAACAATATAGCCCCACTTGGAATATTCTGTTAGAACTAGGGGTATGCGTGAAGGAGAAAATGTGTTCTGCTTAGAACACAAGCAAATTATTTTGTTCAGAAGGCTAAACCTTTTCATATAAGCTACAGTTTAGCCAAAACAAAGCCCAGAACATTTTGGCTGTTTTGGGGATTTGGACAAATCAAATTCTAGAAGATTTGACAGGCATGTAAGGCAAGACTAGGACACATCACCCCCATTCCCCCTCCTCACCTTAGCAGCTGTGGCATATCCAAACCCCACTCCCACTTCCTTCTTTGCCTCCCCTCAGCTGCTTCTGCCACCTTGAGGTGGTGTATCCTATCTCCCCCATCCTCCCCCAACTGCTTCTGCATGAAACAGTCAGCTTTCAATCCTCGTCTGCAACAAAACAACTCCATTTCTTTCAGTGTCTGGACCAAAACATCTGAAACATATTCATGCATGGACACTCAAAACCAGGTGTTCCATGCGTGGGTAGATTTGTGCATTCCCAATCAGAACATTTTGAGTGGGCTGTGTTCTGGGTCACAGAATTGACTGGGATAGAGGCCATGTTGTGTGCTAATTGACTCCCAACTCACAGAAAAATTGGCCCAGGAAAGATTTCTATTTTATTTTTTAAAAACTCATTTTTACAATTTTCCATAGTAAACAGTGGAGTGGTAAGGGGTGGGAAAGGTTTAAACCTTTGGGTCTCTGCTGTTGCAGTGATCCAGATTGATACCTTTATGTATCATTTAATGTCAGATGGAAAATCTTCCAATAGACCTTAAATGAATGCTGAAAGCTGTTTCCTTCATTGCCCAGTCTCTCTTCTGTTCACATAGGTCAGTTATCCTTGCTAACTCCTCACAGAAAATCAAAGGAAACATTAAGAAACTCAAGTATCTTTAAAGTGCAAAGGACTTTCTGCTTTTTTTGCTGCAGAAGATTAACACAATTCTCTCCCCAGTGCTTGAGATAATAGGAGTTTTGTGCATCAGTAACTTGGGGTTAGAACTCTGCTGCCTCCTATAAAATAAGAAAAATTGTATATACTAAATAGAGTATATCTATTTTCTTGGCTTGCAGAAATGTCTATTCAGTATAGAAGAAGCCACAAAGCTTATTACATGCCTTATATTAGCTTACTATTAGTTTTTCTCAGCAGAAAATATGCACAAAAGGTATCAGAATTTCAATATTGGCTCACAGAAACATGGCATTGGGCTTCAAAACATAATTTTTCCTCAGTAAGAGGTTGTTCTCTCCTTCCCAACAGCAGTCTGCCTCCCCCATACTGACAATACGCCTGCTGAGGGAGAAATATAAGAAAATAGATTTTATGAAATATTGCTCCAGTCAGCAAAGGCATAGCCAATTCCTCTATTCAAACTAAGAAAAACAGCGTTGTTTCTTGGAAGATAAAAGACTGTTCCTCACCACTTTATTAATGGTAATTAATTGTAGTCCTTCCTCATAGAAATGGAAGAAGGTAGACCCAGGAGCATTCTCTTCTGCAAACCGTATTTAGGATTTATGCTGGTATTTTAAGAAGGGTATTTTATATACTTGGTGTTGTGTGAGAAAAATTAAACAAAGCATTTCTTTTCTGATCCTAGAGGAAGTAGCACATCCCCTTGCAGGAGTAGATGCATAAAACTGTAGTCAATCCTACCCATTATTGCACTTTCTCAACTTTTGCATAAACATTTATACAACACCACCAACAGCAATTTTGTTTCCTCTCATAGTTCTTTTGGATCTGACAAAGAGCTTAAATTAATTTAACAAAACAGCATCCCCCAGTGATGTAACCAGAACAGAAAATTAATGAAGTTTTACTTTCTACAACAGGATATGACTTATTATTTTTATAGGTTATGGATTGTCAAATTTACAGACTAAATATAATACAGTTAATACAAGTTTTTGAAATAAAACCTTCCTTCTTTTTGGTAAACAGTGGTGTTCCCATGATGGTCTCATAAAATGGGAAGCAGTAAGAAAATAGAACCACTTGTTGTTCTAGCTTATTAGTTTTTGGGGAGTTTTTTGCTAAAATATTTGAAACGAAATCTTGTCTTCTATCATCATCTGTTAAAATAGGTTTATTAACATCACATATGTGTAATTGTTTTCTTATTTTTTTTCCTTTAACTGTTTCCTTTTCAGAGAAAAATAATGATTTGGGAAAGGCTGAATCTGTTTGGACTAAAATGCAGGAAGAAAACATTGTTCCCCGTTCAAGAACTTTGCATTTGCTAGGACAAATTTTTAAAGCTAATAATCAGAAAATTCCATTTACTGTACCTGAGGTAAATTAGATTCAGTGTCTTTCTGATGAAGTAGCTACATTAGAATAATCCTTTTTAATTAGATAATGAGTGGGTATTATCTATTTATAAAAATAAAGACATCTATTTGTTTCTTTTAAAGAATTGGTATGAAAGGGATGTTGATTCTACACCGTTTGGCTTGTCATCGTTTCCTCAGCAAATAGATAATGTTAATGAAAAAATACACCAATTTTGCAGAACGGGTAAACATAAAGGTAAATCAGTTTTGACTTCTTAAACCTTTGTTGAAGTTATTATTACCTTTTTCTGTATAGCCACATGATGTTAATGAATGCTCTGCATCATGAAACTGCAGTTGAAATCTTTAGTGCCAGAATATTTACATATATATGTTACATCAGTACTGAATCTACCGCATTAAATTGTTTATAAGACTTTGTTGCTGTTTTAATTGTAAAATATAGTAAGATAGTGGTCTCTGGGATAATACTACATTAAGATGGGGAAAATGCTCCCCCCCCCCCGGCAAAACAAGAGGACAGGAAGATAGAAATACTCCAGATCATGAGGCTATAGCCCTAGTTGTAAGAGCTTCTCTTGTTACATCTGTCTTTTCTGGGGCTTGTATTCTATGGATAAAACTATTAACTCATTGCCCCTGAGCATAAGGAATTTGGAGGGGAAATTTAACTGGCCATGATGGATATCTTCAGGGCAGACATTACCCAAGGTAGCCTAGAATTCTCAGCTAGATGAATGTTATCTACAATGGCCACCAGAGGGCAGTTATGGCTGAAGAACTGGTACCCAGATTCCATCAGCTTTGGTGCTCATATTGGGCCCATTCAAGGATAGAAAACTGTTTGGAGAAGCCCTAGAGACTTAAGAGAAAAAGAAAGCTTTATCCCTATCCAGCAAAGGTTCTGAAAGGAAGAGTAGTAGGACTTCAAGCTACTTTTCTCATTCCTTTAGTTCCTTCCATTCAGAACATGCTGGGGGGATAGAGACCTCCAGACAAGCTGCACCAGCTCCAGCCAAGAGTGAGCATTGTTTTTTCCCCACCTAGCAAAAGGGAGAACCCAAACAATGAGTTGCATGAATTTGAAAGACTGTCTCATGAAACTTGCTGGTCTCCAGGGCCATATGACCATCTATGTAGATTCAGTATCATGGGCAAGTTTCCACTCTAGCCCCCTCCAATGGATGTTCCTCGCTTTCCAGAGCCTAATAGCTCAGAGAACCTAGAGATGACTGGCGATCCTATTAGGGATGAGGAATTCCCTTGCTACAGGTACAGTTCACAGATGCCAACATTACAGATTTGAGGGCACATTGGTTAGCCCAAGTAGACACAAAGTCTGAGTGGAAGAACAACAAAATGCAGTATACATTGCCTAAAATGCCACACAGGACAACTAGTTGAGTCATAAAGCGTCACTGGCATTGTTATCCAGGTGGATGAAATCATGTATCAAAGTAGTTTATGAAGTGGATGCCTCCCTGGGAGATATCTGTTGGGCTGCCACATAATCCTTGTGTTCTCCTGTATAAAATACTACTAACCTAACCCATCCACCTTGGCCAAAGAGTCATTCAGTAAGAAGGTGCTGCAGAAAGTAGTTCCTATAACATTAAGGTCCTTTAATAAAAGATCCAGCCCTCCCAAACTGCTTTAGTTTGTTCCACTATCAGATCTTTTGACTGTTGTAGGAAAGCAGGGAGTTGGGCTTATCATGAAAATTCATTTTCTGCAATGGAGGCAGGACATCCAGCTACCTCTCAGCTACCCCTCCAGTCAATATCAAGAGGGAGGGAAACATCTCAAGGCCCCACATATACCTGCAACCAGTTTAACGTAGTTTGGTCACATATATTTATTCCTAATTTCTAAAGACTTCTAAAGTCCTGGAGACCAGCAAGTTTCATGAGACAGTCTTTCAAATTCAAATTGAGGGGGAGGGGTTGTCTTGTCATTCTGGAACTGGGGAAGGATCTATCCCCACCAATCGGAAGGAGAAGGAAGAGATAACCACTGTTGTATGCTCTGTCTCTGCTGTAGAAAATGGACTTTTACAATAAATTTAATATACGATTCTGGGGTGAAAAAAAAAATACCCCCTCCCCAGTCTAGAATTCATTGACAGATTAATTGCATTTTAGACTTTGATAGCGAAGCTGGGTATGCTTGGGGTGGAATTGGCATATACGCCCCATTCCCTCTTACTCATGTCAGTATAATTGACTATGCTTTTGTTAATACTAGAATGCTTGAAGTAATTATTTTGTTGCTGATGAGATACTGAGTGGAACACTTCAGGAAACATGCCAGCTAGCCTGTGACAGATATTCCTGAACTTGTTGACTTCATTTTTTTCTTCATTCTTGACTCCCAACGATCAAATAATACCATTTTCTTAAGTAAAGTTATCAAGCCTTATCTTTTATCACCCTCCTTTAATGTATGTAGTGAGTGTATGTGTAAGTATATGTGTGTATTCCATTTCACTGAGTGGAGCATGCTAGGATTAGCATGTAACTCATAGCACTTTAGCTACAGTACTGTAATCTAGATACCAAAATCATTGTAAACATAACAAAGAACAAAAAATAATAAATATTGACCTAAAGCTGTTTCAAATCATTACATACACTTGTTTCAACACAAAATATTAAGAACACATTCTTGATCACTGCTGAGTTTACCTAATTTCATAATTTCTATTTTTACCTTTAACAGTGCAGGTACATAGGATTTGCATCTGTTTAGCCAGTATATTTAATATAATTTTTCAACTTCTGTCTCGCTTATTCTTCATTCAGTTTTCTGGATATATTTTCAAATGTAAGCAGAATTCCACTAAATATTCAAGGCAAATATAAGTACTTTTATGTATAATATTGTATTCTAATTATTAAAATGACTTTCTGAGTAGAACTATTGAACAATGTTGTTTTTTTCCAGATATGTAACATTCATTTTTTAGAGTAGATTATTGTTTTGGGGGGACATTCACACCTGCCTAATCTTGCTCAGAAAAGTAAATGATTGAAAAATATAGCTCCCTTTTCCTCCTCCTCTTCCTCTTCTTGTAATGTCTTTTGACTGTCAGTTATTGTGAATGTGTGAAATAAAACCATTAATCAGTCAGATAAATGCTGTTGTGGTATATTTATAAATGGTATGTTTCTGTGTAAATCTTGTAAGCAAATAATTTTATCTCAAAAGTAGAAATGCTACTAACATTTCCCAAAGACTTCTGTGATAAATATTAACTATTGTAACTTACAATCACAGAATTAGGGACTGTCTTAAAATTGCATGTAGTATATTCTTAAATAAGTAGCACTGCAATGATTTGACAGTGATCTTGAAAAGAGCTGTTATGTAACTGGCTAAGGCATAACTTGTTTCTCATTGGTGGCAGTAATCCCCCCCCCCTTTTTTTTTAGTATGAAGGCAAATTTAAGTTGCTAAAAGTTAAATAGAAAGGGGATTTTTATTAGACACTAAAAACAGCTCTTAAATGTAGCTTTAGGCTCAGAAATAGGAACAGAGAAACAGATCTTGTTTCTGTTTGTTAAAAAGAAAGAGATGAACATTTTTCTGTGCCACTTCAATAAAAGCTGACACATTGATTGTTTTTTAATTATTTTGCAGAGGCATACAGACTTTTTCTAATGGCAAAGGATGTTGTACTTAGTGTCAGTTGTTATAACAAACTTATCAAAGCATTACTCAGCCATGGTTCTGTTACAGAAGCAATGGAAGTAAAAAAAATGTAAGTCTTTTTATGCATCTATCTTTATCCAGGTATGGGTAATTTTGCATATACATTATTTCGTACTTCTCCTGTTGCCTAAGGACAATGTAATGTACTGGACTTTCCGCTATATATGGTGGATCAAAAGAAGTCGATATTCTTAAGTCATCTGGTAGTTAATAGTCCATCATGACCAGTCATGCACTTGGTATGCTTAACAACTTAACAAATGCACACATAATCAGACACTTCTTATGTGTGGGTAGTCCTGGGGTCACAAGACCAGGGAACAAATATTACAAATGTCAGTTCTCCTGACAGAATCATATGAATAGGAAGAAATGTTATTTAGCGCATCAGGCAGTTTTGCCTCGTGGATAAAATCCCCAGTATGGAGTTGTATGGAGTACAGACCTGAATATGCAACTATGCCCACACATTTCCTCAATTGCTTGAATCTCTTAAAAGAACTTCCTTGAAGTAAACTTACTAGCATGTGGATTGGTTTTATATGGAGAGAGAGAGAGAGATGTATTACATGCAGAAGATTGTCTGTGTGGCCAGCATCTCCAACTGATCCACTGCATTGGTGGTGAGTATCAGCTGTGAATACTGAGGCTGTTGGAAGACTGAATTATCTTTAATGTTGGTTTACATTATAACCAATCCAGAGAGAGAGAGATTTTGAATCAGAAGACTGTTGAAAGGGCATCTTATTATAACAACAACAATAACAACAGTAATAGTAATAGAATTAAATAGTTACTAGAAAATAACCTGAGGAGATTTTCATATATACCAAAAGTAGAGATTTATCTTAAGTAAATAAAATACAGAAACATAAAATTACCAACAAAAGTTGACTTTTTCAAAAAAAATAATCTGCTAGAAATCAAGATGAAATGTACAGAAAACAGTTAAAGCCAGATTTAAATTGTGAACTAATTAAAATTGTACTGAAATTATTTAAAATAAAATGATAGGGTTAAAGTGAAATTAAAAAAAATTAACTTCAGTATTTAACCCTAAAATCTTTCCTGTAATTGTCTATGTTTGGACATGATGCAGAACTAGGAATTAAATGGTTACTAGTAAATAACACAAGATTCATGTGAATTAGCTCCAGCTCTACAGTCCATTCCATTTGCCCTTCCCAGATGCATGGAAGAAATTTGGAAACTTTCTCTTCTGCTTTAGCTAACTCTGCTTTAGCATAATTTAGCATTATGTCTCAAATCCAAGAACACTATGTCTAGTTTTTATTATGTTTTAAACTTGCAACTGAACTTAAAAATAAACACCACGAGTTGTAAAAATAGCCTGTTTCAATAAAACAACATAAAAACTGTCCATCTTCTCTGGAGAAAGAGAGAATGAGAGGCAGTATAGAAGGTTTATATATCTAATGCTCAGCTAAATCATGCTTTACCGTTGCATCCAAAATGGATTGCCGTATAGATACTAATCCAGAAAATAAAGAATGGAGAAACACAGAAATTCTCTTAACCAAATGGCAGCTTTATGTAACAGGAGAGGCCCTGATAAAAAGGAAACTACTCACCTTGCTGCGGTTTGCATTAATTTTGATTCATAAGATGTACATACATTATGTGTCAAAACAAAGGATTTTCAGGATTGCTCAGTAAGTTGCAAACAAATCACTAGGACTGCTGAATATTCAATAGATTATAGAGAAATAGCTTTCCAACACATTGGCAAAGGTTAACACTTTTGGGAAAAATCAAAGCAGTCCAGTAAATCAGGACACAATTCATTTTACACAGTCTATTATCTTGTGACCAGCAGACACAAAACACTAAAATGAAAAATCAGTGTGCTAATCCAAGTGAAATGCTATAAAATTTTATATAGGAGAACTCCAAGATATTTTGGAGAACTCTGCCTAGTTCACAGTAAGTAAGAAATAATAAGTTATTACTTTCTTTTTTCTAATTTTATGGCTAGATGTTTATTTTTAAAAATATAAATTTCTGACAGCTAAATTGGAAATATTGAATGTTAGTGCCTTTATAAAAAAAATTATTTTCTTATTATTTTGGTCAGCCCAGAGATCTTGATGAAATTTAGCTGCATTCTAAAATAGAAATGTAATAATTTTGAAATAGGGGATTAGGTCTGTAATAGCGGCTAACATTTATTTAACTGCACTAAAGATTGGAAGATTGGGGAAAGTAAATCCTTTGTTATATGTTATTTACAGTTCTGTGCATGAGTTTTTTGACTTACAGGTTTTGACAGATGGGGCAAACGAAAAAAGCAGAAATGAGCAATGGGGGCTTAGGCAGGGATTAAGCAGATTGGTTTGGAAGAGTAAGGAAATCCTGAGGGCCCCAGAGGCTGAAAGTGACTGAGAGGAGGGTCATATTAGGAACTTAGTGGAGGATTTTCTTGAGATTGAGGAGAATAATTTAGCAATGACTCTGTTTACTTTTAAATCCGCTCAGTTCATAAATTCAGAAAGGTGGGCTGTTCTGTTGTTTCTCACAAGATGATCCCTGTGGTTTATCCTGATTGTTGGTGCAGCAAATGGCAGCCTTGTATTCACTCCTCTCAGGGGGCACTTTAAGAGTAAAGTCTATATTTAATTATGTGGGGACCATTTAAAGACATGGACATGAAAATAGAAAAAGGTTTTCTGATCAGTATGTTCAGAGTATATCTCTTTTTCGAAAGGCTTTAATCAATATTAGTAAAGCTAATTTCTTCCTGCAGTTTCAAGTAAGTGAAGTTCATTTTTGTTTTGTTTTTGCCTTTTGAAATACAGAATTGATGAATGATGAAATTTAGTTTTAGGACAGCAAAGTGATAAAGTTTTTTTTTTTTTTTAATCCTGCCTATGTCTAGATGACAGAAATTTGAAAATTAAATCAACTAAATTATACAGAGATGGTTCATAATATCTCTTTAATTTGTATTTAAAATATACTGTGCTGAAAATAAATGTTTCATTTTTTTTATTGCAGGAAGAATGGTTTTACATTTTATAATTATGGTGACTGTTTTAAAAAGAAGAACAAAGTATCCCGCTTAGGATACAGCAGAACAATAGTGGGCATGCAGTTATTTTCGTCATGTAATATGTCAGCATTTAAGAATCTGAACCGATTGTTTAAAAAAATCTTGTACTTTGTTTCTTTTGTTGCTCATTTCCAACTTTGTCATCTGTCAGAATGCACAAAAAAATTATCCTTCTATAACCATTGACAGGATAACACAAAAGCTGTCTCCAGGTCGATATTTTGCAGCAATATTTTTAACATACGAACAGTAGTTTTTATAATTTCACCTTGGTGCTCAACCATTTATTATCGTATCAGAAGCATGTCAGTAATTCCTTTCTAAATGTCTGCTTCTTTTAGCGCTGAGAACCACATCAAGGGCTTCGTGCTGAACGATGCTGCCAGCAGCCTCCTCATCTTAACGCAAGTTAGGCGGGATTATTTGAAAGGTATGTCACAATGCTTGACCTTTACGTCACATTAATGCCTCTGCAGATTTTTCTTGTAACGCCCTTCGAATACTTGGATAAAGGAGTCCATTTAGCAAATTACCTGCTTATCAAGCGCCTTTTGTGGTAGCTGAGAGACGTAAATTACTGTACATGCATTTATAATACAGCTTGAATATGAATGTACTTGTCATTTGACCACTTAGTCCAGTTTCCGTTCCATTTAACACAAGATGGGTTTTCTTAAGATGAATCACAGCTCTTCAGACATGCAAAATTTGTGCTCCAGAACGAGAGAAAGTACAGGCTTTCAAATGCGTTAAAATTCACAGCACAATTCATTTTGCTTTGGAAATTAACATACCTTAGAGCATCTGAAACAATTCCCAGCAGTTTCTTCCTGCACAATGTGTTGGTAGCACAAGATATCAAGTGAGTTAAATTGAGTGTTAAATGTGCGTGGCTGTGCACTAAATGTTTATAATACTGATTTTTAAAAAACTTAATCTAATACTTTTAATAGTTCTCAGTGCCAGCAGTAATAAAACATACATTGTCCTTTCGTTTTGTGCTCTTTGTAAACTTGCTTTGCATGGTAACAGCAGTGTTGGCTGAACAATGTAAATGCTTGTGAATGCAGCGGTGGACAGTTTTACTGTTAGACTATATTCATCTCTTTGAGGCTAGTTTGGCTTCATCTTGGACATTCTACCTCCAATATCTACTGATTTTCTCATAGCAAGGCCAGTGAGGTCTAGGATCACAAAACTGAACCTTGCACAAATTACAGTTTTACACCACAGTTGTTATGGATTACTGCTGAAAGTATCTTTTTTGTTTTTCATCAAATGCTTAAATGCATCTTTTCCATATTTTATTTCATTTGTAATCCTAGTTTAGCAAATGGCCTTCTTCAAGGTAGGAAGACTATTGCTAAATTATTTAGTCTCATGAATTCTCTTGTCAAAGAATACATCTTAGTTTAAATATGTCAGGGTTGGACAATCTGTGGCCAATAACATAATATTATACCGTTATTGGTTTAATGAAAGAGTCCACTGTAAGATGTATGAGTTTAGATCTCTGGTAAGAATTATCTGTCCCTTAGCAGTCCACAGTGTGGGAAGATGTAAAGGTGTCTGAAACAAAACAGAAAGAAAGTTTACCAGGAGGAGAAAAAAATGTGGGAAGAACTGTGGATGGCCTGTCCATATTTTGCTTTGGCCCTACTTATACTCAGCTTAAGCTCCATGTGGTTCCCAAGTGATTATCCCAAGGGAATCCCTTCAACAGAAATAATTGCCCATCAATCAGCTGCCATGACCCTATAGTGCCAGACATGATACCTGAATCTCAAAGTAGTTGAGAAGTCACTGGGAGAACAGCTTCTCCTCTCTACCCTTCCTTAGAGACTAGTACTTAAGCAAAATTTCTATAGCATAGCAGCTCATCTGATTGTTCTCCCATAATTTATTTGTTTGTTTGTTTTTTGGCTTCCTCTTGGGCAACAGCTAAAGAATGCGGTAAAAGATTGGAGGGGCCTCCTACTTAAAGCAGTTGGACTAAGCGTTGAACTTCTTTGCTTTTATCTGACCTGCCGCTCCTCTGATTTCTACATATGTGTCTGCTTCCCTTTGGCTTTTCCCTTTCTTCAGGTACAGCCACCATATCCTGGCTTGCCCTCAACAGTGGCCAGTGAAACACTTGCACGTCTTGAGATCATTTCTCAGTACTGATTGCATTAATCTCCCTTCCTCTGTGCTGTTCTTTATGTAGCCAATTTTTTATTCTTTTAGAACAGAGCAGGGAAGCTAGGACAAAAACTGAATCTAATTGAAATTGGATTGAAATTCTTCATTTTAAGAATACTTAATATGTTGTGCAGATATGACCTACCTGGACCAAGGATGCTCTAGTGAAGTTAATTCATGCCTTGATCATTCCCAGTTGGACTACTACAGCATGTTCTATGTCGGGCTCCCTTTGAAGATGACCCAGAAACTACAGTTGGCACAAAATATAGGGGCTAGATGTTTGATGGATTAGTCCTGTCAGGCAAGAAGAACACTGATTGTGCAGTCACTGCACTGGCTTCGCTATTGGCTTCTGGGCCCAATTCAAAGTGCTGGTTATTATCTCTAAAGCTCTTTACAGTGCAGTATTAGGATATATCAGGCAACACTTAGCTAAAATCAAATCTGACTGACCAGTCCATTCCCCTAAAGAGGGCCTGTTGCAGGTCCCCATCTCCAGAGGATTCACTGGCATGGGTCAAGCAATAGCCCTCTCAGAGGTGGCCTCCATTTTATGGAACACTCCCCCCTGGGGGTACAGATGGCCTCTAATTTACAGACCTTTCAAAACCTAGCCAGAGTAATGCTGTTCCAGCAGGTGTTTGGCCTTAGAGTAGTTTAATACAGTAGTGTGTGTAATATGTTAGATTTGTACTGATTGTTTTTATTGTTTGCATGGGATTTTAATATATGGTTTGTGTCTTGACTTTATTATACCCCTACCCATAGTCCATCTGGATTTCGGCAAGTATAAATATTGATAAATAAATACTGATGCCTATCACAGTAAAAATTATAATGCAGTGTGAGCTTGTTGCCTGCAATGTTTTCGCAAGGTTTTATGTTCTGCACTCCTGTTTTAAAAGGGGAAACCTGATTTTAAAATGTGCAGTACTCAAGCAAAGCTTGTATATTTACTTTGTCACAGTCTGATTGCAGTGTCTGAATAGACACCATGAAGCAGTTATTACACAGTTCAAGCTTGACACTTGATGTGATAAAGTTAAGTTCAACCAAAGGCATGTGGGCCTTAGGAGTATTCTATAGAATTAGGTAAAAAATGCCTCTTTTGGATTTTGTTTTCATTTATTAAGAAAATATGTTAAAGTAAGCAAGCTACTTTTGAATTCATTGCATTGCTTGGTAAGAGTTAGTAAGGATAATTTACTGTTAGACAAGGCAAGGTAATCTCTGCTCTTTTACTTTCTTTTGCCTGCACAGCAACTTGAGATTAAAAAGATACTGCAACAGACTGTCTTTTTCAGAATGTTCTCAAGATTGCAGCCTAAATTTCCTGCAGCCTTTTTCTCCCCCTCAGACCAACACAGGCTTCCTGCCTCAGCTTTTGTGGGCAGAATGTCTTATTTTCCATCATTTTCAATCCCTGAGGAATTCTCTTGTGTTGAGCAGAAAAACTCACATGGTACAACATCTTCAGGAGTCATCTTCTGGATCTCACCCAACAATTCACTCTTCAGCAGTCTTCTCCAGATTTGCCCTCAAACTGACAATGATTTCAGCAGTATAACAGTATAACAATTCAGGATAGTAAGGCAGCATTGTTCTTACTGAAACCAACCATACATTTTCAGTCTTAAATTGCACCACTCGTTACACTTCCTCCATCAAAGTTCTGCTTCCCAGAGTCTTCTCTTAGGAATCCGCCTCTGATGCCACCTCAACAACTGCTCTTTCTCCTACAGGAACATTTTCCTATGGAAAACTAAGCTCTGTCTTCTATTTTCAGGTTCTACCTATCCACAGAATGCTTGTTTGAATGTATATATGGATACATGAACAGCCTGCATTTAGCCATGGCTGAATGCAGACTGTCACAATATGTTTGCTGCCTATTCTTGATACTTGAAAAAAATGCTAATGATAACATAGCATATATTGTTATGTTACTTGCACATAGGAATCATATTTCAAATGTGAACTGAGAACTGAGGGTTTTACCTGTGATTAAAGTATTAGGATCTGGCCATCCTATTAATTGCCCCTTGGGTTCTGATGGTTTTTGTAAATGTATGAAGAGCAGCATAATAACAAATGAGGCATGAGAAATAAATGCCATAATCCATAGCTGGTTTTAGTTTTTTAATCAACCTGGAAGCATATAAAAATGAGAAATGATGAATTGCTATCTTCTAGAATTGGTTAGAATATATTGATATTCATATGAAAGTGATGTATTTTTTTTACTGGTTTTCTTGGGTGGTGGATTATGGGATATATATGTATTTGTTGCACATGTTGAGTGCACCAGAATTTTTAAAATGAAAATTAACACTTAACTGTCATGGCTAAAAAAGTTGGAATTATAATCTTGATCAATTATACATACATACAAATCAGATGTTTGTAAATTTAGTCTAAATTATAGTGATCAATTTTCAGTAAGGAAGTAGTCACATTTGTACAGTAAAACCTTTTAATTTTAGTAAAACTTTCCAGAAAAAAAGATGTTTCTGGACCTCCATTTAGTGGACTTCAGATGCAACAAACTTTTTTAAAAAAAGATTTCATCTCCAGATATTGTATCTGAAGCAGTCTGAACAATTTTTATATCATTTCTGTAATTATATAATTTATGTCTTTACAGAAATGACACAAGCTAGCATAAAAATATCAATTATGTAATGATATATTTCATCAATTTGATTTAATAGACATTGATTTAAATGGGAACTGCTCCTCCCCACCCCCATCCCCAATGGCCCATTAAATCAAGGTTTTACTGGAATAATATTAGTCTTCAGATTCTGGCAGCATATAAATATGTGAAATAATAAAATAAATAAATAAATATTGCTCTCTAATTATTAATTACTGATGAAAATATGTATGTGCATGTATCTATTCTAATGCTATCTTTTCATTCTTAGTAATCCATATATTTTTTTATACATGTGCCAGTTAGTTCCTTTTAGCAATGTTAGTGGTATGTGGGGGAAGGGACACTGGAAATTTAATTTTAATTTTTAATTATTTAGGGTGGGTAAGTAAACATTGTGTTCAGTGGGACCATTTGGGATTTTGAAAAATTGTTGTGGATGCTCTGGCCACTGTGCCTATTCATAATCAATTAGGATGGAGGCATGGCCAGGCACCAAACATCCATTTACCTGAAGGCAAACTGTTGTGATTATTTCCCACCCTTTCCTCTCGTCCTCTCCTGCCACAGGATGTTCTCTACAACCAGAGAGTGGTTTTTTTTTCCTGTTTAGATATCACACTAAATTCTCTCAGTCGATTATGGTAACATGAGAATGCGGCTTTTGATTCAGCTGTAAATATGTTCCATACTCCTTTTCAAAAAAATCTTTTGGAAGGAATGTTGCAGGGTTTTAACCTTTCCACTGCTGCTGTTAGCTGTAGGACCTACCTGAGAATAAGCAGAAAAGATTGGGATATTTTGATATATGACAGAGGGTTTTATCATAAAAATTGGGTAGAATGAATAATTAAGTGTTGATTATTTTGTTTTTCAAGTTACCATTTTCAAAAGCAAGTATCAAAAGTTGAACTGAAATTTATCATAGGTGAGCACTATGGAGTTGTCGGCCAACTGCATAGTTGACCCATGAACCTGCCATTTTTTACCCTCGAACCCCTCCAAGATGGTGGTGCAGGTTCTGAACATCTTTTAGTGGTGAACAACATAAAAATTGTGTGTTGGACCATTGATCAGCTTAACAAACCTAGAAAAGCAGTGTTTGAGGAGGTGGTGGCATGGAAACATGGTACTTTACCTACCTAGTATCATCAGTGCATGATTCCCTTGCCTACTGTGGCTGTTAACTATTAAAAGATAAGGAGGTAGGCTTGGAAATGTGGACCAAGCCATCAAAATCTTACATTCAAGATATACATAGGAACAAATATGTTTTGAAGAACAGACTGAAAAAGCTATGGCAAGCTTGAGGAAAAAGATTGGTAAGATTTTTCAATCTTTTTCTTATTGTTAATTAGATTTATAAATATGTAGTGTAATATCAAGATCTACTATTCTCTTGAATAAAGTCTCTTTTTTAAATCTCTTCAACAGAAGCAATGTCTTCTCTCCAGACCCTTCTTAAAAATAATAAGGAACCCACTCAACTAGCAGTTACTCGGCTTGTTCAGGCATTCGCTCAGAAGGGAGATGAAGAGAGTATAAGGGAAATTGAGAAATTAATAGAACCCCTCCATGGGACTCTTAAATTGCGAAGAATGCTTTTCATCAACAACACCGTGTTGGCTCGCATTAAGAAGTAAGCAACTCAATAGTGGATACTGCTTCTTTGTACTAGTGGGGGAAACAAGCATATGGTGACCTTGTTCTGTTGTCAGTAACCTTTTCTGTTATAATAGTTAAATACATACTAGAACTGGCTGCCATTGAAGATTCTTATCCTAGAAACAATGAATGTTGGAGTCTAATGAAATGCAAAAAGTGCAGGTTATTATTAGATAAGTGAACTTGCAGTAGGCTAATGATATCAAACTTACATGCTTATAAAACTCTGCCTACCTCAGTGAAGCATTGCCTTAGCGAACTCGTGTTAATGCTGTAATTCACAGCACAGTGCCCACCTGTTTAGGCCAATAAGCTTTACATGTGTGTTACATTTGCTTTGCACTCCTGTGATAATGCAGAATAATAAAAGATTAGCATGCAGATTATGAGTGACCTTAAAATAAATAAATGCAATTAATTGTCTAATGAAATGTTGGAAAATCCTTTTCAGATAATACAATATTTGGGGACATAGTACATTCCAATTACACTGTCTTTGTTGTCTTTACAGTATTAGTGCATAAATATCAACTGTATGTTTTCTGACATATTCTGGCTTCATTGAATGGTTTGATAGCACTTATTTAATGTTGGGTGTCTATGGGCTTATATCCATAAAAAATTCTTTATTTCTTTCTACTTCTTGTATGCACTGAATATATTTTAAATATATCAGTTAGCTGTACTCTGTCCTATTTATTTCACTTTTGTACCATCCTCTCAAATAAATTCAGTTGTTTTGACTCAGTCAATAGTTTGGTAGAATTATGTTACAGGTATGTATACCCCAGGCATATAAAATTATTGAGGATAGTCCTAATAAAGACTGGCAAGATAATTTGAAAAGGGAGAGGAATTTGGATAGAAAAATTGAAGAACCATTTTAACAAACCCATTTCCAAGCTCATGCTCTCTGTTTCTGGACATGTTTTAGCATCCTTCTAAGGAGAAGTAAGTGTTACACATTCTTAATGATATCCAAAATCCCTCATTAAAAACAGTTTAAACAACTAGTCTTTTGGAAATGTTTGCAGAATCAATCTCTCTTTTAAATATATATTTTATATAGAATATTATATTCTATTGTTTAGTTAGTAGCTCGTAACTAGTTAAACAGCTAGTTACCAGTCAACCAGACATCGTGATAGTAGATAAAGACCAGAAGACAGCGGTAGTGATAGATGTAGCAGTGCCAAGTGACAGCAACGTCAGGAAGAAGGAGCATGAGAAGCTGGAGAAGTACCAGGGCCTGAAGGAAGAACTAGAGTGGATGTGGAAAGTAAAGGCCAAAGTGGTCCCAGTGGTGGTAGGCGCACTCAGGGCTGTGACTCCTAACCTGGGAGAGTGACTCCAACAGATCCCAGAACAACATCAGAGCTCTCTGTCCAGAAGAGTGCAGTGCTAGGAACAGCTAAGATGCTGTGCAGAACCCTCAAACTTCCAGGCCTCTGGTAGAGGACCCGCGATTGAGGAAGACACATACCAGCCATAGGGGTGAGAGGGGAGTTTTTTAATAAAATATACATTTTATATACAATTGTTATTAGTTAATTTTAATATGGATATTTATATTTTTATTGTTTTTACTGTTTTGGAATCTAATTGTGAGCTGCCCAGAATTGCCCTCTGGGGCAGATGGGCAGCATATAAATTTAATTAATTAAATAAACAAACAAACAAACATAAATTTAACATCAGGAAAGGTCCAGAGTACACATATAAGGTATCTGTCAGGTGGAAGGACATGGTAACAAACAATCAGTACAGTTTTTTGCCATATTATGTTGAGCCCAGTTATCTATTTGTTCTACTCTGTTTTTATTAACAAATTCAGACATGTTGTCAGCTGACTCCAGGGAGAAAATCCTGCTCCATTTAGAATTCAGTACCTTTCTGAACTGGCTGTTAACTATGAACTTCCAGGTGTCAGTATCTTAAGTATGATATTTGTCTAAGTATGTCCACATCTTGTTGCAACCAGGCTCTGAAGAACAGTCATCTGCAGCTCTTTTTAAAATCAAAGGCACAATGAGCTGCATTTATTTCTTATGACTACAGTATTTTTGTTGCCATCATTTCTGTTACACTACAAAGAAAAAAATTGTAGACAAAACTATTAAACATGTCAATGGGTAGTCATGGAAGGGCAAGGAGGTACAAATGGCACATATACATCATGATGCAAACGATGAGGCCTACCTACTTGTGTCAGATGTTGTGACACAAGTACTAAGTAGTGTCCTTTGTGCAATGCTATCAAGACACACACGTCATCATTTTGACATCATGGCTGCTTGTTACAGACACTGCTGAACATATCACATTTAATACAGTTGTGTTTCTATCCAAAAAGGTTACTCTGAAAAATTCAAGAAAATATTTAATGCTATAAACATGCTATTTAATTTGTGGTGCATCTCTTGTTTTCTTGGGATTAAAAAAAAAAATTACTTTGTCTTATTTCAAAGGTAACTAACCCACAAGTAACTTTGCTCTGTTACCCAAAAAAAAAAAAAGGTAATGTTATTCAGCGGTAGAAAAGGCCATCATAGTTCATTTCTGAAGGAAATGGCATTGGTACTGATGTTACGCACTCAGCCACAAACTTGTTTCACTTTGTGTTATAACAGTATCTGCATGAGTGGAGTGATGGGTACTTTTAATGTTGCTATTCTGTGTAATATTAATGTAGTAATAGAGTAAAACATTCATGTTCTTGCTTTATTGGCATATGAACTCTAATGTTAGAAACTCAGCTAATGCAACTTTTTCCTTTCACCAGTAATAACTGTGATGCTGCTACAGAATACATTGAGGAAAAATTCATTTCTAGACAGCTGACTGAAGATGCAGACATATCCTTTGTATTCAAAAAATTGATGGAGGACCAAGAGGAAACAGCTTTGGAAAAACGTAGGTTAGCATGGCAAAAAAGTCCCCTGGTATCACCAGCTTACAAAAAACTTCAGTAGCTTAGCTGTCTTGTATGCCTCTGTAAATATTTCCTACTTGCTCAGTTCTTGCCACAGATGATGAAGCAAGTGTTGTTTCTAAGCCTTACGTAAACTCAACCAGCATTTTGTGCTAATTTCAAAAGGAGCATCACCTGTAATGGAGTTTTACTGCCACAAAGAGCTTAGGTCAATCTTTTTCAAACTTGGCAACTTTAAGATGTGTGGATTTCAACTCGTTTGACGTAGGTGAAAAGCTTACCATTTCCAAAATCTGCCAAATGTTGGGCTGCGTGATTGCTGGGACAGGGTGGGACAGCAAGTTTTGACATTAGAGGAGAACCATCCCAAGTGATTTCTATGATAGCTGGGAAGTGGAATTCTGAGATTGGATCTCCCCCTGCAAGGATAGCCTTTTCTCTTTGCCCACAGAGGGGGCATTCTGTAATAAATAATCCTGTATTGTAGGATTGCAGTGCTAATAGGTTTAATTCGTTATTGATGATAGGTGTTCATTTATTCATTACTTCCATTTTTGCCCCAACCTTTCAACCCCAAGAGTACTCAAGGCAGCTAATAGACAAAAACCAAAAATCAAATGTAACTATTTGAATATAAAAATAGTTTTTAAATCAGTAGCTAAACCCATCAGTTTAAGTTGAAGGGTGAAATCGCCACAGTGTGATTTACAAAATAAAAAGTTTAAAGCAATAAAATATGCTACAAATGAAAAGTAGCAAAAATTGATAAAGTGCCATAAAAAATATTAAAATGTATAAAATGGGAGGGGGGCATCCAGTCATCTAAAAAATGGCTGAAACACCAGGGATTTGAAGGGCCTATTTTTTAAAATGCTTATAAATAACTCTCTCAGGCTCCTTACAGCTAAATACAATCAGAAAAACAAGATTAACAGACAGTTTCATTTATTGGGTTTAATATAAAAAAAAGTAAGGGCTAGGATACAGAATCTTGGAAACTGAATAAGCAAAATGCCGATCCTTATTTATCAATGAATTTATTAACATGGTGTATCTGAATTCTTTGAACCACTTTTTCCCACAGTACAAAACTGAAGGAATAACTGCCTTTTTCCCTAGGTTATGGTCAAAAAAGTCAAGTTGATGGCCATGACAGTATAATCAAAGCTTTGTCTGTTTTTAATATGTGATGCAGATTTTGACTTTTTTTACCATTTCCTGCAAACACCCCTGCATTGCAACAACCATCTGCTCTTTATTCGTGATTTTGAAATACTCCATTTTCTTTCCCAGCCTCAATGATTTCTCTTACAAATCCTTATATCAATAAGTCTTATTTTATTTTTTTCCCCATAAAATTAATTTTATTTATTTATGCATTCATTTACAGTGGGTGCCGTGGCTGAAAGATTGGCAAATCAGTTTGGAATTTATAAGCCTGTTACAAACCTTTTCTTTCAGTACATAGAGCAAGGAAGAGTGAATGATGCTGAGCTTCTTCTACAGGTAAGAATATACCTGGGCACTAAACTCTTTAAAAGTAAATAAAATTTATTTAAGTGTAGAGAAGTTTGAAGGCATGTGTGTACATATTAGAAAGATTCCATGGACAAGATATACTAAAGGCTTTATCATACATTGTATCCAGACATTACTATAATTTTTATAGTAATTTAATCACTGTATAGGTAGTCCTCACTTAATGACCATTTGTTTAACGATGGTTCAAAGTTACGACAGCTTTGGAAAGGGTGCTTTATGGTCTGTAAAGCACTTCTGGCTGTCGTAAAATGTTGCCCACCCCTGCCCCCATGGTTGCATTGCCGCATTTTGGGTGCTTGGTAACCGGCTTGCATTTACGACCAGTTGCCAAGTGCCCCACGATCATGTGATTACCATTTGCAATCTTCTCTGCTGGCTTCCCCATTGGAAGCTTCCAGGGAAGGTTGCAAGTGGAGGGGATGCGGCAGTGTGCAGGAATGGAGCTCAAATCCTGAAGATTTGAGCTCTGTTCCTCCAGCCCCACTAAGGATTTCTCCTCCCTTTGCAGTGTTTCCCCTCTCCTCTCAGCAGCGGGAAGGAACAGAGGTCAAATCCTGAAAATTTGAGCTCTGTTCTTCCAGCCCCAGAAAGGATTTCCCCTCCATCCACAGAGGGGAGGGCAAACCCTTCCACGGCTTTAGGAACGTTTGAGAGTGAAAGGGCTCCCTGCTGGGAGGATTTCAGCTCTACACGAGCTAAAACTGTCTGGCTAAAACTGTCTGGCGGGCAGCCCTTTTGCTTTCAAAGAGCTGCCTGCTGGGAGGATTTCAGCTCTGGCTGAGCTGAAATCCTTCGTCCGACAGCTCTTTCATTCCATTCGCATAATGACCTGGGAGATCGCTTAACGACCACAACTGGAAGTGCCCAGATTGCAGTCATTGAGCGAAGCAGTCACATGAGTGTCTTGTTTAACAACTGCTTCGCTCAGCCACTGTGATTCCAGTCCCAATTGTGGTTGTTAGGCAAGGACTGCCTGTAATTTTTTTCGGGTATATAGTTGTTTTTTATTTTTTATATTTTTGGAAGTAGGTGAAATTAAACGGTTCTAATGTTCTAGAACAAAGGAACAAGTGCTTTTCAGAGTAATGTAGTCTCTAATGTAGTGTATCTTAAATATGCCACTTTTATTAGTAGTTTGTCCTGGATATAGTATATTCTGCTTCTTACAGACTTGCTATAAATCATCTCTGGGTTCCTGTCTGAGGAATTAGAAGGCCTGCTTTGCTCCAGGGCAGGTGGGAGAGGGACTGCCAAGGAAGGACAGCCAAGGCTGTATTTTTTGATAAAGGATTTTCAGTCTACTTTTGATGGAAAATTAAGATTAAAAATTCAGTGAATATGGTTTGACATTATCCAGCTACTTTCAAGCAAAAATTGGGGTTTTATTTTTTCAAACAGTGGTTTCCTTAGCTTTTGAATAGCTAAACTGTTCAAAGGTGTTTTTTTTTTTTAAAAGCAATTAATCTGGCATGTTAACTGACAAATGCAGTGAACCATATTCTCTCCCTTTTAGAATTGGCAGTCTTCAGGGAATGGGATGACCATGTTTGTGCTACTTTAACAGGGCTAAATATAAAGCTGAGAAAAATGCAGAACAAACTGAGTGATAAGAGCTGGCACTGGGAATGTACACAAACAGGCTTCAGCAGGCTGACTTTCCCAGCAGGTGGCAGTCAGAGAACCACAATGATCCAGCAAATTGTGGGCTTTGTATAAGCTCCCCCTGTCAAACAGAGGCCTGCTTCCAGTATCTGATAAAAAAAAATACTGCTTTATATGCCTGCTCTTGCTTAGCTGCTGAACACTTTAAAGGGGTAATTGAAAGAAAAACACCCTCTCTACTAATCAGAACATTTTGCGGCATCTGGGGAGATTAGGTGATGGGACTGTGTGGCTTTTGTCTGCTGCTTATAAAATTAAGAAAACTTTATATTGAGTGCTTGGTTATTGTCTGGCCATTGAAGAGTTCTGCTAGCTTTCCATGGACCATATATTCACTATGAATAGCTTATCTAGGATGTTAGATTTTGTTTAATTTCTGCTCAAGGAAATGACTGGTTTGGATTTGGTCATGGAAAATCAGTGAGCAGATTTATAGTGTTCTTTTTAAAACATTTCCTGTTTTTCGAAGACAGCTGGATGGTTAGCTAAATGTATTTCCTATTATTGATATATTTTAGAAGACAAAGTATGTTACATTATGAAATTAGGGCTGGAGTTCTTTGTTTTGGGTTTTTATAAGTATCTTTGTAAAATATTTTTAGTTTCATTTAAAATTAATGCAAATATTTAAATACGTTGCTTTATCTTACTGGTACTGTGGACTTACCTGACAGCTGTGTGTGTGTGTGTGCGTGTGTGTGTGTGTGTGTGTATAGATATAGATATATAGATATAGTTTTGTACAAAGTTACTGTAATAGAACATCATTTATGGGATTTGCCAAAGCAGATTCTCTGGTTTACCATTCTTAGATTGTCAAGGGTCCCCTTTACTGTGTTAAGATCAAGAGAAAGGAAGAGCCATGCAACTTGTCTTAGCCTCCCTCTCTCAGCATCCCAGGTGTTGGTGGTGGGGGTGAGAAGAAGAGCGAGGCATCATTTATTAGGTTTTCCTTTGTTCTCTTCTTGTTCCTCATAAATACACTACTCAGGTTATGGTGGACTACAAGATGAATGCCATGGAAAGTGGTTGATAAACTGCTAATTCTTCTCCCCTTTGCTCTAACCCAGCCCTTGAATTAGTTCAGATTCTCAAAGGATAAACTATGAGTCCTTTGAAGACAGCAATAAATATTGTTCAAGTTAGTGAAAAATGCACTAAGAGATGGTATCAGTATAGATAATCTGTATCTAATTCCATATGGGAGTTTTGAACAATATCTCTTAGTTTCTCATCTTCTAGCACTGACACTTACAAAAGCTATGATACCTTTTTAAAATGGTTGCAATATGCTTCTGGGTCATTAACTTTTGTTTTAAGTTAAAAATTCCACTTAACCTGCCCCAATTTATGGTAGAATCCTACCATATATTTTAAAGGCTTTTTAAAAAAGATTGCTTGTTAGAAGTGGCTAATTCCACTTCTACAGGCTACGTATGAAATCAGAGACTCTTTTATCTATCAGTTCATGCATAGATCATAATTCTGTTGTGGTTGTCCAGAATCGGGTTACACATACTGTTCGGGTTGATAAATTTTGTTTTACTCAGGTTTTAGGACAGTATTTTGTGACTATCTCTCAAGGAAGGTGACTATATATTTCCCTACGCAATGCATTATTTAATTGAGGAATGGAATTAAGGAATCAGAAATAGCATTTTGCTATTATATTACATGTTGTTTATTTTAAGATGCCCTTCACAAAAGAGTTTCATATCCTAAGTTGTGATAAGTCTGTGAATGAATGGTGCAGCAGAGGGATAGCAACTCATGATTCAAAGAGCACATACCACTGTTGATGACTGCTAACACTACTGCTAAAGCTTGGTGATAAAATACAGCAAAACTCAAAAACACATTTTCTGTGCTTGGTCCCTGACCATTATGGGTTTGGAGCAAAGAAGACGACGAAAGAGGAGGAGGAGGAGAAGGCGAATTATTGTTGTTGTTGTTGTGTCTTTTAATACTTGAAACATTGTGTTTCCGTAGTTTAATTTTTGTCACTCATTGGACCCCTGCAATGCAAAATTCTTTGAGTTTGTGCAACAGCCTAGCCAGACAGTTCTGCAGCTAATAGTTTGTTGAATTAAAGTGTCTTCACAGAAATCTGTAGCAGAAGGATAACCCACAGATAATATGCATGCCCCAGCTCCATTTTGTGTCTTCTGGAGCCCACCCAAATTATGCTGATTAAATTCAGCAACAAATAATCATATTTGTAGCTTTTTTTAAATTTAAAAGAAATAAACTGAAAAGGTTTGTGAACTATCTGATAGTACATCTGTCTTGAGTCCTCTCTCTCTCTCTCTCACACACACACACACACACCAGACTCAAGGGGGTCAGAAAAAAGGCTAAAGGGCTCTCCCACACCATGTTGCCCTGCTTCCTGCAGCCCTCAGAGGTTTAAAACCTTTTAAAAAAAAAAAAAAGCATCCCTCCAGCTGCTAAAAGATTGTGGAGTCCTTGGGTTCTCTGAGCTTGGCTGTTTTCTTGCAGATGTTTCATTACCTGACTAAGTAGCATCTTCAGTGCTCGCTGAAGATGTTAACCTAGCCGGGTAACAAAACATCTGCAAGAAAACAACCAAACTCAGAGAACCCCAAGGACTCCACAGTTCAACCCTGAGCTACAGATATTCTCTTCTGTTGGTGCTAAAAGATTGCCCACCCCGATTTACAGGACTTGCTTATAAAGTATTTCCGTATGTCCCTAAACAAAGGGGAATAGGAGGTTTTAACATTGACGGGTTGGGGGGGAGGGAGAGTCAGTGTATATTTTTAAAATTTTCAAGGAATGAGTAAAAGAAAAAAAAAAACAGTAAATCAGACAATGTTTTAGTTTTATTGTCTGCTTTACTGTTTTTCTTTTCTTTCCCTCTTTAATAGAATTTCTGAGATGGGACAGACACTTGATTTTTCGGGTCTGTCAAAGAAACTTTTTTTGAGTTTAACTTTTGTCTCTTGAGCACTGGCTGTCTGTTGCAGAGAAAGCCTTTTATAAAATAGAGAGATTGAAATCAGTCCTTTTGTATGCGTAAGTGTAGGTAATTATACTTTAAAGAGAACTTGCTTTGTACATTTTAATTTTTATAAAGAAACGAGCAGTTATCTCTCTGACACCTTATTAAATGTATAATTAACCTTATGATCCCTGCCTCACTTGTGAATGCTTGGCAGAATAATTGGAGAGGAATAGTGTTCCCCCCTCTCTTTCTTTTACAGTCCTAAATCTCTTTTCTGTGGGATGTTAAGCCATTTCTTCATTTTCTTCTTCCTTTTCAGCAAACATAATGTTTATAATGCCAAGAATAGCATTTGCCAGGAAAAAAAGAAAAAATAGGTCTTAGAATCCCATTTATTTTCCTTTCTCCGGGTTTTTAATAGTGGTTGACCATTAAAGCCTTTGGTAATAATATATTATTGGTTATTGTGAACTTTTCTAATTGAAAGTTTTCACCTTAGGTAGATTTTATTTATCAAGATATTACAGTTACTTTGCTCATTTAATTTTCTCTCTCTCTCTCCCCCCCCCCCCCGGTCTCTTTCAAGAGAAACAAAGCAATAGGTGAACAAAGGAGTTACATCATAGCTTTTCTTATACGGAAAGCCAAGACCAAAGGACAGGTATATAAACTTTTTTTTTTAATTTGAATGTAATTAGCATATTCTTTGTAACGTCTTTACGTAATTGTGTTCTGATGTCAGCATTTGCACTGTTGAGCATTATCACAGGGATGTTAACATTGTACTTTCTCAACCCAAGAAAAAGGGAAATATCCCAATTTAATCAATTAAGATGGGGGACAAGGACATGCAGGTTCAAATCCCTGTTAGCCTAACCTGCCTCCCTAAGTATTAATCCATTTTAGAAAAAGTATCTGTGTTGAATGAATTATGTGGGGTTATGGGCATAGGTTTGGTTTTTTATGCAACTTTTTTCCCCCTCAACACTGAAAGTGGTGTTAACTAACCAGTTGTGTGACAAATGTGATAAGAATTCCAGAAATCATGGCAGATGTTCAGCCTGGCTCTACATGTCCACAGTTATCACTTAAGAAACAGTGAGGCAGGTCTTCCCTTTTTCAAATACAATTTTAAATTTTAAGATAACATCTTATTTTCTTTTGATTTTAAAGTGAAGAAACATGCATGATTTATGACTTGAATGAAGGGAATGGCTATAGCTTAGGAATAAAACACATAATTTGTATGCTGAGTTCCCCAGGTTAAGTCCCCAACATCTCAGATAGATTTTGGAAAAACCTTTGTGAAATCCTGGAGAACTGCTTGTAATAGACAACAACGAGGAGGAGGAGGAGGTGGAGGTGGCGGTCTTATGGTACAAGGCAGTTTCCTATATTTCTCCCCTTGGTTTTTCTAATAAGCTGTCCAGATTGCTTTTTCTGCTGAGAAACATCTCAGAATTCAAGCTGTAGCATTTTTTTCCCTCCTTAGCCCTAAATCTTTATGAAGGGTGTTTCTCTAATATTCTTTAATTTTTCTAGAGCAAAATAATCAAGACTTTATGGGACCTGATACCTGATCTCAAAGATGAAAACATTCTGTGCCACTACCTCATGAAAAGCTACTGTAAGATTTTGTTTTTTACATTTACATATTTGCATTTTGATGGTAACCTTTGATGCAAATACTGTCAACAGTTTGTTAAATTTTAAAAATGGCTAAGTTTGAGGAAATCTTTTGGAAACTTTCAGAAGGTGGATGCTGTTAGGACTGCTCCAGGCTACTCCATTGAAAGGAAAGAAAGCACCAGTGAAGAATGTCATATATCCACCACAAGTTGGAGTAGACCATATTGAGCTAGGTGGTCCAATGGGCCATTGTAATGCCAAAGGTTTACAAAGCTGTGTTTTTTGTCATGTACTTCTTGCTGGCTTGCCTATTTGTGCATATCAGTTTCAAAATTCCATGTTTTTTATTTAAAAGATTTAACCATTTTTTGACAATGAACATTTTTCACAGCATTAGAATTCTGTCCTACCACAAGTATTAGTTGTTGATGCTCAGTTTCTGAAAACACATAAGGAGTGACATCGTTTTGTAAACATTGGGTATTATGATATTTTGGCATTTTAAAAAATGTAGCATCTCATGAAAAAGAAATGTGGATGGGAGTTATAGGAGCTGAAACCCACCACATTTGGAGGTAGAACAGTGTTGTTTAAACCCTCCAGAGAGTGAGTTATACAGATCAGACCTCCTGCAAAGCCAGCAAACCAATAGATATTCATTCGGTTTTTCTTTGAGACTAACCCTCTAGGATCCTGTTCTTGGTGCGTATGTATAGGTGGGCAGTGAGGTAGGAGAAGCTCTTCATCCTGTTAGTCTTCCAAGAATAAAGAATTACTAAGAAAACGTCTCAGTTATGCAGTCCATTAAACATAATCTCACTATTCTTTCATACAATAGATACTTCCATTTTAAAGGAATGGGAAGTTAACAATTTCTATTATACCTTTATTAAATCATCACTTTCTGCAGATTCTGAAGCCTCCCACAGTTAAAAAGCAACTCTTCTACTTGCAGCTGTGAGTGGGGAGTTTCTTCTTGGCAAATGGAGGGGTCTGAAGCATACACCTCTACAGAATATAAGCTTTTTAGTTAAGTAACTCCCTGTTGGAAAGGCAGATACCAAAAGGTAAATGAAAATCAAATCAGTTCAGCATAATTTCCCAAGCCCTTCTGAAAGACCTGTTTAGTGTTTCTGTCACTCATTGCATGAAGAAGCAAAGCAAGGACAGTCAATGCTTTGCTGCACAAGCTCTGTAGGAAAACATAGGAATTAGTAGTGCTGTGTTGGGCAGAGCTGTAAAGGCACCTCTATAGAGTCTCTGGCAAGGGCTCAGTTGCTTTAGGGTGAAAGCTGTAGTGTAAAAGCAACCTCTGCTGCTTATCAAAGCAGAAGACCATCTTTAGGAGTTTCATTACTTTTTAAATAGGAAATATTAACCAGAGTTGGAAGTGTCTTCATTTCCTAACAAACTCACATCTCATCAGTATTGTGAGCAACCAGTTTTAAAAGGATACAGAAGCATTCAACACCACTGATAACTGTTTTGATTGGTTTGTGTTTCATGTTGTTGGAAACAGAGCTGTAGAAGGTTCACTATGAAGCAAAATGGCTGCCAGATGAGGGTAGTAACTGTAAGAACAAGGGACTTGATTTACCCCTCAGCAGTTCCACAGGAAAGTCTCTAAACTTTCTGCTGATCAGCCTTTGTAATGAATCAAGAAGCAAATTTAATCTGCTGTTACAAAGCTTTATTTCATTTAATCACACCAATTAATCGATTCTGCCTTGTGGACCAACTTCAGATCTACAGAGCCCAGCATTGTTTCACTGGGATGAGTGGATTTACTGTAGAGCAACAGATTGAGCTTGTTGGCCACTTTCAAACCGCATCTTGGCTTTTCTGAAGCTTGGAGCTAGATACAGTGGTACCTCGGTTCACGAACTTAATTCGTTCCGCGACTCTGGTCGCGACCCGAATTGGTCACAACCCGAATCAAATTTTCCCATAAGGTTCAATGTAATTACGGTTAATCCGTTCTGAACCATATGTATTTTTTTTTTTAAACCACAAAAATATGACACAAAGTACAGTACGAAGAGAGAGAACGCTAACCTTGCTCAAGGCAACTTCTGGCATGGAGGACAGGAAGGCGGGTGGGGAGGCGGTTATTGCTTGGAGGGAGAGTCCCCCTCCCTACAAGAAGCCATGACCACGTGTCACGGCAGGGAAAATGGCCGCGGATCCTATTCGTCACCCGATCTGGCGTTCGCGAACGGAAGCAAAATTTTGTGAACGGTGCTGTTCGTGACCCGAATTGGTCGTGAATAGAAGCGTTCGTGACCCGAGGTACCACTGTATTTCTGAACACAAAACATGCTGTTTGAGAGAGAGAGAAACTGTTTTAAATACCTACAATTTATTTGGTTCGTTTTTCCTTTTTAGACTTAGAAAGGGATGTAGTTTCTTCTAAAGCTCTGTATGAAAAAATGAAAGCAAAAAGTATGGACTTAAACGAGCTGTCTTTGAAACGTTTGGCAAACCTTCTGAGAGAATCTGGAGAACCCGTTCCCTTCACTGAACCTCCTGTGAGTGTTTACTGATTATCTGAAAAAAATCTTTGCAAATATGCTTGGTGAATTTTAATAAAGCTTGTCATGCTTAATTTTGTTCAGATTAAAGTATCTCAGAGAACACTCATTGTTTTACTCTAGTGTGAGACCTCATTAGCAGCCACCAGTGCACCCTTCTGCACCCGGCAGCAGCCACTACCGGCCCAGCTGCGCTTGTGTGGGGCCATGACAGCCACTGGCACACCCTCCAACACCCAGCAGCAGCCATCCCCTGCCCAGCCACACTCACGCCGCACCACAGCAGCCAGCATGCTTGTGACCCGCCCAGGACTTGCAGCTTCCTGCCGGCCTCCCCATTGATTTTGCTTGTTGGAAGCCGGCAGGAAGTTACAAGGGGGTCCTTGCTTAACAATGGCAACGGGGACTGTTGGGATTGTCATCACTAAGCAATGTGGTCATGTGACATCACGCTTTATGACCACATTGTTTTGCAATGGAAAGTCTGGTCCCAACTGCCATCATTAAGCAAGGACTACCTGTAGTTTATAAATCTTTTCCAAACATCTTAAGTAAGACAACAGTATGAACTCTTTCAAGCAGCTTGATTGAGCTTTGCTAGCTTTCCCAGTCCAAACACAAATCTTTGCCTCATCTGTACATGAGTTTCATTGAGGGAAACAAAGATATAAACAAAATATCTTTTGAAATAACTTCCTCTGTATTTTACTTAGGAACAAGACTTAATGTAAATGTCATTGGTACTGTTTTCTGGCTAATGCTGCAATTGTCTGGAAGTCATTTTTTGAAGATTTGTGTTCTGTGATGGTAGGAGATCCTAGCTTTTCATACATACAGGAAGGGGCTGATCTATAATTGGATAAACCATGTTTGTGGTCATGGTAGCAGAAAACCTCCTGCTGATATTCTTCTGTTAAATGTATTTGTCACTTTTCCTTAACTCAAAATCATCAAAGCCCATGATGGGCTTGTCTTGATATGTGTAGGTAGTTGCCCTTCTAATTTATAAGAGTAGCAATCCTTGCCCGTTAAAAATATCCTTATGTTTTTAAAGTCATTGCCATTAGAGTAGATATATCAAATATCTGATATAGAGAAGGTCCAGGGATTTCATGTGGAATTTGCTTCGTGTATGTGTTAAAATATGGCTTATTTGCTTTCTCACTTCACTTTCTTGCTTTTTCCTACTGTAGGAGAGCTTCACATTCTACGCAGACAAGTTAAGGAATGAAAAGGAGTCACATTCAACAGATGAAGATTAACCTTTTAATATATTAACTTCTGTTAGAAATACTGTGATGATTGTAAAAGACCCTGTTTGAAATTCTGTGTTATTGTCAGAGAGAAAAATAAAGATGAAAAAAATAGGATTTTCTGTGTAATCTAACTGACTTCTGTATCATTACAAATTTACAATGGCTTTACTCTGAAGGTTGCTTTTGCTGCTAGCAAAAATTATATATAGAAGAGTATATGGGAACTCTATATATCATTGCTACTTCATTTCTTCAGGTCTGCATTCATTTTGCTACCCACTTCTGTGCCAGTAGAATTCTGGCTTCATAGAATAAAGTTGTGCATGTGAAATTGTATGCATGATTTGTTTTAAAAAATCAAGAAAAGAGTGGTTTGATTGTAAGCAATGGGAGACTAGCACAAAGAACTAAGGTAGTAACTACAATGGGTGACAGACAGTTGTAGTCGACCAACAGAAGGAGTTGTGATTTTTCCAAAATCCTTCTGATCCCTAAAAACTCTTCATTTTTTTAAATGCCTTCTGACTGCGTTCCCAACCTTTTCTCACAGATAAATGGAGTAAAATAAGGATTCTTCTGTTGCCAAATTTAGCTGCAGCAATTGGATTTCAGGTTTCTGTTGCTCTTTCAGAGGTGCAGAATTCACTCAGACCCCAAAACCATATGTAATCCTCCTCCTCCTCATTATTAAGTTGTATATATTTCCTTGAAAAAGTCAATTTCTTTTCAGAAAGCCTGCAAGTTTCATTAATAGTCATTGTGCTAGTGCAAAGCTCTGTAGTTATGTTTACTTTACAGATACAGCATAACAATTAGAATGCTATGCTATTATGCTGTGAGATGGGCAGCTGTATAAATCAAATAAATAAATCGATCAGAGATAATTCACTTCAGCCAATGTTTCAGTTGTCTATGTCAAATTTTGAACAATTACTGATTCATCTAGGACAGTGTTGTCCAAACTTGGCCACTTTAAGATGAGTGAACTTCAACTCCCAGATTTCCCCAGCCAGCCATTGGGAATTCTGGGAGTTGAAGTCCACTCATTTTAAAGTGGGCAAGTTTGGACAACACTGATCTAGGATATTAATGTTAAGTTCATTTTTCATTAGTGGTACCTGTGCCATAGATTCCATTGTTAACTTTTTTGTAAGTATAATATGGATTATTTCTCTGTACTGTTTTGTTTCTGTACAGTTTGTTAGTAGAGAGCACATTAATGGCACATTTTCCTGAGTATCCTCAAAACCTTGAAAATATTTACCATATGGAGATTTTGTAACATTTTTAACAATTCTGCCCTTTGAAGTACAGTCAAGAACTTTCTTCATACATTTTGGAGAACGTGTGAGAGCTCAGTATGGGTGGAGAGGTGGGTCAATGCATTTTGTTCCTATCTTCTTGTCCCCAGCAGTGTCCAGGGTGTGTGTGTTTGTGTAGAGTCAAAATCATCAACATGGCAAATACAGCATTGTGATGCGAGCCTCACCCTGTTTGCATATGCATCAATGTTGCACGCCCATTCAAAAGGGCCAGGACTTGGAGTATAATGCTCCATCTATCATATTGTTGATTTTGAAACAGACACTCACACACATGGGTGCTGTTGGGGAAGACATGAGAGACAACATGGCAGAAACAAAACGCATGGCGCACGCACATCTATGTTGTGGTCACTGCTGGTCCTCCCACCTCTGTTTCAGGCCCAGATCAAAGAACAACCCTGCTGGATCAAGCTAATCCATTCCAGCATTTTGTGACAGTCTGATCAGTCAGAGGATCCTGGAAAGTAACAAGCAAGGCCTTTTCTAAATAGAAAAGTCTAGCGTCTTGACTTACCAGAATTTGCAGTAGTAGCACGGATGATACTGTATCCATTTGTTCCAAGGAGCAGGATCTGTATCAACTTTTTAGGGTTTCACTTCTGTTTTCCCTAAAATATTACTGAAGGAACCTGTATAAACTTCCACACATAACCAAGAAATATAAATTCCTTCATCTCGCAAGATATCACCTTTGGAAACAGAATTGTACAGAAAATCTTGGGCCAGGAATTTGTGAGGATGAATGGAAGACTACCTGATATTTCCACTGGTCTGTTGCTTCCTGAAACCATACTTTGTTTCCATAATTCATGCTGTAGAAAGTATACATTTCTCTACTATAAATGTCTCAGTTTCCAGGAGGCACATGCTACAGGTTCATCCCTTACTCTCCATAGGTTGTTCAAATCTCATCAACCCTGATAATAGAATGATGTGGTTAATTACCCTATCTCTATGCTTAAACTTTCCGGCAAACAAGAAACAGCTGCATAGTACAGTACAACAGGTTTTGCTAATTAGCACTAAAATTATTTGTCTCTAGTGCTTATATATATTCAGATAATGGCATGTGGCTCCATGTTTGAATGTTCTGTTTTGCGCAGAAGTTGATTTAAAGTGTTTAATGTTATTTTGTAATGACAGACATTTCTCTTCTGGGGGGGGAACTACAGAAAAAATATTTCTGTAATTGAACGATGTCATTTTGGCAATCCACTTTGTAGACCTGTAGACCGTAACTCTTATTCCTAAAAGTCATTTAGAAGATCTGTTCTATTCACAGAGGAGCAAACTGTGTAACAGAAACCATAGTGTATTAAACTACAAATTTGAAAAAAGAACTTCTGAATGTTTTAAATAACCAAGGCAAAACATGAAGGATCTGCAGTCCAACTTGAACAGCTAAAAACTGGGGAGATGACAAATGCCTGTAAAAGCAAAATGCAATTGCCCTCAATAGTTTTTTGCAGATGATGTCAAAACACAAGAATTGATCTGGATTGGGGAACAAGAATCTCCTTCAATAACAAATAATCATAAAGTAAATGAAGAAGTCATCTGGCCAATGTCGAAAAACCAATTTATTTTATCCATGCAACAGTACATAATGTTAAAAAGATACTTTTGATCATAATCATCCCTTCCCCATATTAATATACCCAATTCCATCAATCTTTTTTCCTAAGACTTGATCTCCCTGTCTTTCACTGTCATACATGGATTGTCCCCTGTGCACTCCACTCCCCATAATACTAGAATTAAAGGTGAACCAGCATTACCAACTGGCAATAGATTCAGGTTTGCAAACAAAATGAATACAGTGGTACTTCGGTTCACGAACTTAATTTGTTCCACAATTCTGGTTGCGAACCAAATTGGTCGCGAACCAAATCAAATTTCCCCATAAGGTTCAATGTAAATAAGGTTAATCCGTTCTGATCCCTACGAACGTGGTCGCCAACCGAATCAAATTTTCCCATAAGGTTCAATGTAAATAAGGTTAATCCGTTCTGAACCATGTGTATTTTTTTTTAACCATCTTTATTCTTCAAAATAGTCAAGATTGTCGACTTCGCCATCTTGTACTCCGAGGCCAGATCAATCACACAAATACCACGCTCATGCTTTTCTACAATTTCCTTCTTCAGTTCAATGGTTATTTTCTTCAAAACCTTCTTCTTACCATTCTTGCTCTGCACTTTCTTGTTACCTTCATTATTGCTTTGCACAATCTTGTCACCTTCATTACCGTTCTGCACGTTCTTTGGAGCCATGTTGGATGTACTGTATGTGCTAAAAAGCACACCAAAAAGCTTCACAGCAAGTGTCTGTCTGCGACCACGATCTTGCCTAGAGGAAGCCACAACCACATGTCAGAGCAGGGAAGATGGCCACGGGTCATGTTCATCACCCGATGCGGAGTTAGTGAACGGAAGCAAAAATTTGCGAACTCTGCTGTTTGCGAACCTAATTGTTCGTGAACAGAAGCATTCGTGAACCAAGGTATTACTGTACTGTAGTAGCAACCTCTCTTGGCTTTCTTATAATCGGCATTGTGTCATTTGGTATCTTTGAAATGAAATTGGTTGTAAAAAAATGTTTTTGAGCACAAAAAATACTGAAAAAATATGTTAAAAGCTCCTTACCAAATTGCTTTCTGGTTTGGCTAACTTGCATATATTCATTTATTGTTATATTTTTAATAGTAAGTATACATCCTCCCTCCCCAGCCAAAAGGATGGAAAGCAGGAGTGATGGCCAGCCTTCAACAAATTTGCAAATGTGCAGAGATGCACTCATGCTAACTTTTTATTTGGCTCTATATATAAATACACAGGACAGGAAGGCCTGGTGCGATATGGTGCATGGGGTCACGAAGAGTCGGACACGACTTAATGACTGAACCACAACAACATAAATACACAAACCCTATACCCAATTTCAGCTGATTTGTGTGATCTGTGGTCACACTGTATAATAGTTTTGTATAGTTGCACTTGCAGGGCCACACGGAGGAATTTGCAGAGCACCTGCAGGATAAAATCGCTCGGATTCATTCCAAGTTGGACTCCGAGCATGGTGCAGGGTCTGGGGAGATACCAGGGGATCGTTCTTGCCTAGTTATCTGGGAACGGTTTGATCCTGTCGTTCCTGAGGAAGTGGGCAGGATCCTCTGGACTGTGAGGGCCACCACTTGTCATCTGGACCCATGCCCCTCCTGGCTGGTTAAAGCAGCTCGGGAGGTGACGTGGTTGGATCCAGGCGATGGTTAATGCATCCTTGCAGGAGGGAGGGTTTCCAGCGCCCTTTAAAGAGGCGTTGGTGCACCCCCTCCTCAAGAAGCCCTCCCTGGATCCTACTGTATTGGGCAACTTTCGTCCAGTCTCCCACCTCCCCTTCTTGGGGAAGGTGGTTGAGAAGGTGGTGGCTTTGCAGCTCCAAAGGGTCCTGGAGGAAACGGATTATCTGGACCCTTATCAGTCAGGTTTCAGGCCCAGCTATGGAACGGAAACGGCATTAGTCGCACTTATGGATGATCTCTGGCGGGAGCGGGATGGTGGTAGTGCGACCATCCTTGCTCTCCTTGATCTCTCAGCGGCGTTCAATACTGTCGACCACGGTATCCTATTGGGACAGCTCAGGGATATGGGGGTGGGCGGCACAGTTTTGTGCTGGTTCTCCTCCTTTCTCCGGGGTTGATCCCAATCTGTGGTGATAGGGAGCGAGAGGTCCCATCCTCGGCCCCTCCTTTGTGGGGTGCCGCAGGGTTCGGTTCTCTCTCTGCTCCTTTTCAACATCTATATGAAACCGCTGAGTGAGATCATCCGTCATCATGGGATGAGGTATCATCAGTATGCTGATGATACTCAATTATATATCTCCATCCCTGGTGAGGTAAGTGATGCCGTGACTGCCATCTTGTGGTGCCTGGAGGCTGTGAGGGTCTGGATGGGGAACAACAGGCTCCAGCTGAACCCTGGCAAGACGGAGTGGCTGTGGGTCAATGGCTCCTCTGTATCTGGGACATTGTCATTGTTGGTCTTGGATGGGGTGGCACTGCCCCAGACAGACCCAGTGCGTAATTTGGGGGTCCTCCTGGACTCACGGCTCCTGCTCAAAGAGCAGGTGGCAGCCGTGGCCAGGAGGGCTTTTGCACAGCTTTGGGTTGTGCACCAGTTACGCTCTTTCCTGGATTGGGATGCCCTGCGAACGGTCACTCATGCCCTTATTGTCTCCCAGATAGACTACTGCAATGTGCTCTACATGGGGCTACCCTTGAAGAGTATCCGGAAGGTTCAGCTGGTCCAGAATGTGGCCGCGCAAGCAATTTTTGGGGCCCGAAGAAGGACCCATATAACACCTTTGCTCCATGAGCTGCATTGGGTGCCAGTTTGCTTCCAGATCCAATTCAAGGTGTTGGTTATCACCTTTAAAGCCCTACATGGCATGGGGCCAGGGTACCTGAAGGACCGTCTCATCCCCGTTACATCTGTGAGATTTGCCCCGTTCGACAGAGAAACTCTCGTGACACGTGTGGTTCACAAAGAAGGTTTACTCATGCGTAACGTAGTAGTCACAAGCAAAGCCAGGACTGGCTTGGTACAATTGCATCACTTGTTATATTCCCCCCTTCCCGCGCTTTTTCCCGCCTCGTGATCGCGTTGCGGCTGTGGGCTATTAGGCCCCCCAATGTCCCCCCTGATCGTTCATGATGGCAGGGTCGGTCAGAGTCCATTGTCCTTGATTGCCAGTCCCCCTCCGGCTGGGTTGGCCCCTCCCTGCTACGTGCAGACCGCGGGTTCTGTGCTGCGTTGCGATCTTGTTTCGCTGCCCTGCGGCCCCGTTCCTTGCTTGCTCGCGCCGTTATCAGTTCGTAATTAAAAGCTTCCGCTGCGGTTTTCCTGTTTAGCTGGCCGCAGGTGGCTCGTTAATTAGCGGCGCTTTCGGTTCCTCTTTTCCCCGCTAGCTACCGCCGGTGGATTCCGCGTGGTCTGGTTGCGAGCTTCCCTGCAGCCCCGTGCTTCCCTGAAATCTCGTGCTGACCGAACCTGACAACATCAACCCATCCCACCCGATCTCACAGAGAGGGCATGCTCCGGATCCCCGCAGTAAAAGAACTTTGATTAGCGGGGTCCAGAAGGCGGACCTTCTCTGCTGTAGCCCCCGCCCTTTGGAACATCTTGTCCCCAGGGGTGAGACAGCCCCCTCACTCCAGGCCTTTCGGCGGGATTTGAAGACCTGGCTCTGCCATCTGGCCTGGGGCAGGGAGGGAGGATATCAGAAATGGGGTTGGCTGGCCGCTTAGCGGCCTGGTGTGGCCTCTACCGGCCTCTTGGACTTTTTAGCCTTTTTATCTTTGTAAGTTTGGTTTTTATAACTTTTAATTATGTATTCTGATTTTAGTTGGTTGTTAGCCACCCAGAGTCGCCCGTGGTGGGGAGATGGGCGGGGACAAGTTTATTAAATAAATATATAAATAAATAAATAGTATGACTACACCAAAAGGATACAAGATGTAATTGAATTATGTGCAGACATAGTAGCTAAAAAGTTTAATCAAAATATTTCAACCTAGTATGTAAAAGCTCATAAAGCTCCAAATCAAATGTTTCTAAAGGACACATTTTTCAAGTGTGTCCTTTAGAAATATTTATATTTCTTGGTTAATGTGTGGAAGTTTATACAGGTTGCTTTACCTCTGCGTGAAGGCAAAGGGGCATGGGGGTTAAGTTAAGTTAAGATGGCAGCTGTGACCACACGATTGTGGCAGCCATCTTGACTTTTCTATTCCCCTCCACCCAATTAGTACACCAATACCTTCTTTTTGATACCAGCAGCCCAAACCATTTGAGGCTTTATAGATAAGTACTAGAACCAACAATGTGGATTTGAAATGAACCAGTAGCCTTGTACACAAATGAAGTGTTTCATGTACAGTGTTGTTTTGTTTTTTAAATCACATATATAGTATATTGTGTCAAAAAAGGGCCAGCAGAAGATGGGGTAATAGTGAATAATTTATGACATTGGCAAAGACTTTCCACATTCCCACATTCTAGAATTAGACTGATGAAAATAAGTAAAGTTCAAAGGGGGAAAAGAGGCAATTGTGCTATACAACAGGACTGCACATCAAGAGGTAGGAATAAAGAATAAATCATAGACTGAACAGAGGCACTTGTTGATTAATTTGATTTCCATTGGCTGGGTCCAAAGAACAACACCAAAGTTTTAACTGTGGTTGCCAACCAAAATACCAATGGAAAACAAACCATGATACAGTTGAACCATTGTGTCTCTTCATTTCTGTATCACTTCCACTGTTAGACTGTTCATATCTTTGTGTAAGATGCACAGTGGATGCATTGCAGAGTTGCATATGGTTGTAACTGGGTTCTGACAACACACTCATCAATAGGTTAATCATGGTTTACTCAAGGAACCCAATTTTCTCAGTTCAAAAAATGCATTGAATTATTGGGTTTGCGCCTGGAGTGTATGTCAGAATACCACATACAGTATTACTAGCTTGTGGGATGCAGATTACAGTATGTTGACATGCAGGGTAGTCTCTCAATCAGAGCTTGCTTAAAATAACGAGCAGGCTTGAGGTAAAACTAGGCTCTGGCTACACTTGGGGCAGATGCATTCGGTACAAAATGTACCCAGGCTGACTGGCACCATCCTTAACGTTAGCAGGGAATATGGCTTGTAGCCCATAACCTAAGGCTGGCAACCTAATGCAAGCCTTCTCTATCTTACTAAAAAGCATGGACGAGCTTCAATTAAAGTCATGATGAAGTCAGTACGTACAGGCTCATCTGGCGATGGTACCATGGAAGACTATGATTTGCAATGTAAGAAGAGTAAATGGTAAAGAGTGCATTAAGAAATGACACAAAAGATGTAAGTATGTATGTATATATATAGATACATATATCTGAGGAGCCACCTCGCCCCTGTTATATCAGCCCGCCCCACGCGGTCTGGCAGAAGGGACATGTTGCAGACCTTACCCGTCACAGAATTTTGACTGGTGGGATCTAGGCAGAGGGCCTTTTCTGTGGTGGGCCCCGTTCTGTGGAACATCCTACCTCCCGAGATGTGGTGTGCCCCCACTCTCATGGCCTTCAGAAAAAGTGTGAAATCCTGGCTATGCCAGAAGACCTGGAGGCCAGATGGGGGCTCGCATCAGTGGAAGTGGCTTGTGGGGTAATTGATTCCCCCCCACCATCACCTTGAATATTTTTAATATTTATGTATAGGGTTTGTTTTACAGTTTGACTTTAATGGATTAATTAATTTTAATTATCTATGTGGTATTTTTTAATTGTTCATGGGTTTTTGGTTTTAATTGTGAGCTGCCCAGAGTCACCCGTTGGGGGAGATGGGCAGCATACAAATTTAACAAACAAACAAACAAATATAGTAGGTCTGTGAAACTAAGAGAAAGGGGAAGGACATAACAGATCAGAATGAAGGTGGTTTGATCTTGCGAAGTAGAGTTAATCATATACCTAGAGAAGTGAAGATACAAATGTAGTTACAAATGTTGAAAAGTATGAATTGATGTCACCTGGGCTGTGGGTGCACATAAAGTAGAAATCCATAGTCTGGTGCTTAGATGCATGTTATAATGCAATGACTGGTGGAAGTGAAAGAATGAGATATGAGTTTGAGGGGAAATTGTGCACAACTCTAAATGAATGCAATCTGGGAGGGGGAAATGTTCTGCTGGATGGTAGGAATGGATGGGTGGCAACAAGATGAGAATTTTCAACTAAAGTTATTGGGGTGAGATGCAAGAATGAATGAGAATGGCGATGGTGTGGTGTGTATCTGCTTAGAAGAAGGGTTGCTTTTGAATATTGACACTAATCCTATCCAAGATCCAATTCAGCTGGTATTTTTGGTGAGTGAAAGAAGGAACATGTATTCATGGTTGTATTATCACGTGAACATCATTTTAGGAAAAAACAAAACAAAAATACCTGAGGCCAATATAAAAAATAAATTGAAATCTGGGCACAACTGGTAAAAGCTCCTACCAGTCGTTCATGCAGAAATAAAGCAAACTAAATTTGAGCTAAATAGTACTTTACTGCAAAGATCTAAACTTGTTTTAACATGTTTGTCCTAAAATTATTGGGGAAATGGTGAAAGATCTGGTCAGATCTTGGTAAATAATTTGAAGAAAAAAATTATTGTCACCTTTAAAGATGAGGCAGATAAGTTATGTAGTTACTATGAAGGAATAAACTTTAAATTTATACAATTTCACTCACATCTATATAGCCATTTGGAGAATGTATCACATAAAAATGTAGAGGCTTTTTGTTTTTGTTCAAATTGATCTCCCACAATTAGAATTTTTTACAACAGGAAGAACTAATATCCCTTTGACTATTGATGAAAATTAAATGTGATCTTAAGTAATAGTAAAGTACCAGGACATAATAGATTTCTGGTGGAAATATTTTCTGATATGCTTGTTCCTAAACATTATGATTTATATAGTAATATTTTCCAAAAGAGTATTTTATCATCATTTAATGAAGTCTATGTTACAGTTATATCAAAACCAGGCAAATATTTTATGTCCCAATTATTGCCCTCTCTCTGATTAAAGTAGATATCAGAATTCTCACAGCTCACACTTTCAAAAGGTGATCTCTTCAGTAGTCAAGGTTGATCAGTTGAGTTTTGATCAAAACAGACATTTAATTGTAGTAGATCTGATTGATTTGAATAAAGAGAGGATCAGCTGCTGTTACAAAAAGGCCTTTGACAAAATGTATAGGCATTATACGCTCAGTATTCTAGCTAAGTGTGGCTTTCTGAGGGATGTGTAAATTAAATCTGGATTCTATATGCGGGTGCTACATCCAAATTTTAAGTTAATGGTATTCTTTTATCCATTTTTTCCACTTTGTAAAGGCACTAGGTGGGGCCACCCACTTTTCCTTTGATTTTTATTTTTTTCTTTTCTTTTTTTACATCAGTCTCTCTGTAAATGAAGAGAACTAATGTGGGAACTTTGGGATGTATGGAAGAACTTTCCTTAAATCAATAGATGTTCACCACATGAAAAGCTGCATTGCCAGATATAATGATAGCAGCTTTTCAGGACTTCTTCGAGTTGGTGATCAAAGGTTAATAAAATCCCAGTGGGTGAGTTGTAGAAGTTTTCAGTTCTGTTTGCCGTTCCATTGCTTAGTATGTTTTTTTATTAAACATGTTAAATAATGTTATTTTAATTATTTAGGGTTTTTTTTTTTTTTGGTCTTTTGTGTGCCACCCAGAGTCCTATAGTTTGAGTTGAGCAGCATAAATAAAATAAAAATAAATAAAATTCACTTGGTATTTAATAATAGAATTCTTGTTTTCTTTTCCCAGTATAAACTTCAAGGGACTGCCATATGAATAACTTTTCTAAGCCATGCTAATAACATTATGAATTTATCTAAATGGAGCAAGTGGAAACTACTTTGGAAACATGTGTGTTGTACCATTAACTGCAGGAGGGGCAGAAAATTATGGTAATTTATAGGTTTATTATTGTTATTTATATACAGGAATGTGTTCAGTGTCAAGCTTCTAGGATTGAACATATTATAGAGCAGCCGTAATGTACTTTTCATTATGTGGAATACTGATGTTCTCCATAAAATACACAAAGCTAAACAGTCAAACCCTCTTCTTTATTCTTTTTTAAAAGGAGCGAATCAGAGATACAGCCATTCCAAACAGCTGAATGTATTAAGGCCCACTGTAACCAGAAGAGAAAAAAGAAAGAAAAGAACTGCTTTTCTGAATAAAGATAATACTTAGCCAAATGATCACTGTAAACAATGACTTGTAGTAATTCGCTGTTGTCATTATTATTATTTAGAATGCAGGGAAACAGAGTTTTCAAATGGTGGTCATTGCAGTCGAAACAAAATGAATGGCATCCCAACATTAGGTTCTTACTGTTGCAAAATGCTGTCAAGGGTCAAGTACAGCAACATGCCACTTACTGGGTCTTTATTTTTGGGAATCCAAAAAACAAAGATAGCAATTTTGCATTGTTCCTATCGCACAAACTGTTGCACCAGCTTTTGGCTTATTTAGTGATAAAGTATCACTTGATGAGAAACATAGTTCTGCCTTTGGGCTCTTGTGGCATCACAGTGCTTGATGATTATTGATTGTTTTAATATATTCAGTTTAATCTAATCCAGTGAAATTGGAGGAAAGTTATTTATAGTTTGAAAGGAATGTTTGAAAGGAATTCAGTTTATATCTTCCACTGCCTACAGAGGAACTGTGGCCCAGGGAGAGAGGGATAGTGGTAAAAAATATCAAGAGGGGGGTGGTGCCAAGACCCTCCCCTTTTAATGTATGTCATAACTGATTTTTGATTACAGGTAGTCCTAGACTTACAACCACAACTGGGACCAGAACTTCCATCGCTAAGCGATGCGGTTGTTAAGTGAGTTGCACCCAATTTTATGACTTTTTTGCCACGGTCATTAAGCAAATCACCACAGTTGTTAAGCGAATCACACAGTCATTAAGTGAATCTGGCTTCCCCCATTGACTTTGCTTGTCAGAAGCCTCCAGGAAGGTCGCAAATGGCAATCACATGACCCCGGGATGCTGCAACCATCATAAATACATGCCGATTGCCAAGAGCCCAAATTTTGATCATGTGACTGCAGGGATGCTGCAATGGTTGTAAGTGCGAGGACCGGTTGTAAGTCACTTTTTTCAGCATCATTGTATGGTTGTAAGTCAAGGACTACCTGTATGGGCCATCAACTCAGTGCTAACACTTAACCACAAAAAAATATTTTCTCCAGGATGAGCTGCCTCACCTGGACTTTTGGGTCTTCCAGTGGTGTACTCATCATCACTGTAATTGAATCTATCCACCACTGGCTGGCTTCTTTTTCTCTTTACTTCCACTTTTCCCAGCATCATAGGCTTGTCCAGAGAGCTGGGTCTTTGCATAATGTGTCTGAAGTAAGATAATTGCAGCCTAGTCATTTGTTCCTCAACTGAGAATTCTGGGTTGATTTGTTTGTTGATCCATTTGTTTGTTTTCTTGGCTCTCCATGGTACTCTCAAGAGTCTTCTGCACACCAAAGTTAAAAAATACCAATACTCTTTCTGTCCTACTTCTACAAAGTCCAACTTTTACTTCCATAGAGTGTCAGAAGGAAAACCATTGCATCATGGAGCTGATCTTTGTACATATAGACAGATCCCAACATCTTTTCCAAAACCGTCACTGTGCTCCTTGACTTTAATTTCTAGAGCCCTCAGATTATTTGTATTTTTAGTTATCAGAGTAGTGTTACCAGCATAGTGCAGGTTATTAATGTTTCTTCATCTAATTTTAAAATCACGTTCATCTTCCAATCCAGCTTCCAGCCTTGTCTTTCTCCTGTGCCAAATTTGAGCCAGTCTATTTTGCCATGTTCTAACCTGACCTGAGTATAGGTTTTGAATGAGGACAATGAGATGTTCTGGGATTTCCATGTTCCTAAGGACATTCTACAGCTTGACATGACCAACATAATCAAAGGCCTTTTTATAATCAAGGAAGTACATACTGACTTCTTTTTCATATTCTTTGGCTTCCTCAATTATCCAGCATGCATCAGCAATAAAGTCTCATGTTCCTCAGCCTTTTCTAAAGCCAGCTTGAACATTTGGCATCTCCCTCTCCATGTAGCACTCTAATCTACACTGGATGATCCTAAGCATTATTTTGCTAGCATGGGAATTTATGGATATTGTACAATAGTTTGCATAATCTGTTCAGTCTCCTTTCTTTGGTTCTGGAATGTAGATTGACCTCTTCCAATTGGTTGGCCACTGTGTCACTCTCCAGATTTGCTGGCATTGCTTGGTTAGAACCTTTACTGATTTTTCTTCTATTGCTTGCCATACTTCTATAGATATTCCATCAGTTCTTGTAGCCTCCCAACTTGGTAATGTCTGAAGTCCTGATCAACTTCATCTTCCAGTACTAGAGGTTCTTGTAAGTAAGGAATATCCTCTTGGATGTTAGCATACTCCTTCCAACTCTTTGAATCAGTTACTATCTGTCCTTACAATTTGGAGTTGGAAACTCCTTCTAGTTCAGAGATCTTTTGGAAAGTTTTCCTTATTTTTCTATGTTTGTTTCCCTATTCAATGCCTTTACAGATGTTTTTTTCTGAGATCTTTGTCTTTTTGGTTTTGGTGTCTATTCTGTTCTTGGCAATTTCCACAGTTTGTTCTGAAATCCAGTTTGCTTTGTTCTGTTTCTCGATCTTTGGCAGTCTCTTCTGACATTCATCTTTAAGATTTTCTTTAATTTAATTCCACAGTTCCTCTGGTTCCCTGTCAGTGAGGCTCAGGATTTCAAAGTGATTCCTGATGTTCTCCTTGAAAATGGTGGGTTTATGTTCATATGCTAGAAATTGGTTGGCTTCTTTCTTCCACTTTAGCTTAACTTGGAACTTGCACACAAACAGTTTGTGATCTGCTTCACAGTCAGCCCCCTGGGGCTTTGTTGTTGCTATAAGTGAGCTTTTTTGTTATAAGTGAGCTCTTCCACCTTTTCTACAAATAATATAATCAATTTGACTTCTGTGTACTCCATCTGATGGTGTCTGTATAAGCATTATTTTGATTGCCTGAATACTGTGTTAGCAATGAAAAAATAATTGGATTGGCAGAAATTGAACAGTGTTCCCCTGCTTCATTTCAGTTTCCTAGGCCATGCTGCCAACTATATTTTCCTCCTTAATATTTCCAACTTTGGCATTCCAGTCTCCAACCACAAGCAGCATATCTTGCTTGTGTGTTGTTTTAATTTCATGTTGAACTTGTCCATAAAATTAATCAACCTCGTCTTCTTTTGCATCAGTGGTTGGAGCATAAACTTTGATAATCATCACACTGAAGGGTTGTTCACAAAGTCTAACTGATATTCAGTCATGGATTGCATTGTAACCAAGTACTGTTCTGGCTATATCTTTCCAAATTATGAAAACAGCACCACTCCTTTGTTTTTCATGTCCTGAGTAGTAAATAATGTGATTTTCTGCTTAAAAGTGTCCAATTGTTATCCATCTCAATTTGCTGATGCCTAAGATGTCAATTTGCAGTCAATTCATTTAATCTTTCACTGTATTGAATTTTATCATATTCATGCTTCTTACATTCCATGTTCCCACTGTAATTCTGTCTTTGCAGCTTCAGATTTTCTTTTCCTGCATGGTAACATCAGCAACTAGATATCCTGAAGACTTTAATCAAGCCACGTCATAAGCACCATTAAATTCTGAAAGATCCACAACTCTTCCTCAGTAGCATATTGAGTGTCATCCAACCTAAAGGACCCATCATTCAGCACTATATTACCAATCATTTTAGATTTCCTATCCATGTGGTTTTCTTGGTAAAATACAGGAATGGTTTACCATTGCCTTTTCCTGCACAGTACAAAAGGATGCTTTTGCCACTGTCACTAAAGTGATCATCTGTCTCTAGCATCTTCCTATATTGCTGCTGCCCAAAATGCAGTAGGTGCCTACTTGCTTTACTTGGACAGCTGGGATGATCTTCACGCCTTGGGTGATTGTGGTGGGAATATATAGTCTTGGCATACACTCCCCATGTTCTTCCCTCATCCTTCCCAGGACAACACCCTCTCCCCCACCATGATGAGGCAGCACAGCAGGACTTGAGGTGTGTTTATGTGTCATGACACATTAAAAAGGGGTGGGACTTCAATCTCATGGGCATGACCATCATCTTGACTTCTCCTCCCCACATTCACTCTGGGCCATCTACAACCACCAGCAACCCCAAACCGGATGGGCAAATGGTGAAGAGTTCAATAATATCTGGAAGATTAGATATTATACTTTTATATATATATTTATTAGATATATATTTTTATTTGTTTTTACAAATTTCTGCTGCTATATTTCCACAGGTTGTGTAAAAATCCTACCTTAGAGTCACTTAAGCCTGCCATTTTCATTCACCTGAGCAGTTCCTCACCATCCTCTGAAAACAAATTTGCATTGATCCTGGAAATGGATAGATTCTATTTATCCAGTGAGCTCATTGTGTGTAAGGGTATCTGGTATTCCATTGGAAAGACTGCTTCCCATATGCCCTGTCTCAAAACCTACTTACCATTACACTGAGCCTCATTTCATGCTGCCATGAACTTTGCTACTGGAAAAGCAATAGCAACTATGTTGGCATACTAGTCTTACATGATTTGTTGCCATGCACCCTCACAGGACCTTCTGCAATGTCACCTTCATAGGATATACCACTGGGATCTGGAGTTATGTTAACAGAAAATTTTTAATTGGCTATGGCAGAACTTGCAGAAATGGCTAAACTGACTTGTTTGATTAGGGAAGGAGCAATAACTGCTTGGATAAAAGACTGGAAATCCTTTATGGACTTTCTGCTGAAAATGGATAAAAATGAAATGGTGAACTCTGGATTTACAGATTAAAAAGGGCTGTATATGGGAAGAAGGGAACTATGTTATGTAATTTGGGAGAGTGAAAACAGTATTAATTATGTTTGTAATTGCTGCAAAGAAAATCAGGAGTCACTTCCTTAAATATTTTTTTCTTTATCTTTTCTTGATCTATTCTGTTGTTCACTTTTTCTTCTGTCTATCTTTCCTATTTTTCTTTTTATATCCTTTTCTCTTTTCTATATCCTTTTTTAAATTTTTCTCTAGCTTTTAACTTTGTAAAAAATCTTTATAAAAAGTATAACAACGTTTAATTGGCTGACATATTGTACACTCAGCTGTAGGCTAGCTCAGATGGACAAATAGCAAGAAATAATTGGTTGAAAGTGTTTTCTGTAAGCTCCAGGCTCACAAGCATGTAGGCCACATCATGCTGAAAGCTTCTGAGAAAAATGTGGAGATTGCTTCTGAACTGCATCATGAACGATTGGCAAATCTATTAACTATGGCAGTCCTCACTACATACTGTTCTGGAAATCTGGGATGGGGAAGGGTTCCCACACAGATTCCTCCCATCGATCCCTTTTTCAGTAAGGCTGTGAGCAGAAAGTTCAGAGGAATGTTTATACCTATTTTCCACATTCAGCTCCCAGCAAACTCCATGTACAAGAATATTTAAAGAAAACGTTCCTCACTCTTATGCCCTCCATCTGAGTTGGACCATAACTCGTATCAAGTTCAGCCAGCAATGATGGACACCGACTTATAAGAATTCAGTTCTTGTAATGAGGAGAAATAGAAATTCTTCATGCTATGAGGAAGAGCCAAATTTCTTCAAATTCAGCTGCACCTTGTTGTGAATTTTGAATGAAGGGAAAAAAATCAGCCCAAATGAACAGTTTTTCCTTGTTGTCACGAGCACTCTGTATTAAAATATCAAGCCAACCTGCCATTTCAAAATAGCCCCTGCTCAAATGGCTGCATATGAGTAAGAACATACTACTTTTCCTCGGCTGCCTGTGAAAACAAGCTCTAGCAACCCATGGAAAGGGTTAAATGGCTTTTTAAAAATATCTCAACCCTCCACTTAAATGTTGCCTCCTTAATTAATAGTTGTTAACACTCTGTGAACTGTTGTTGTTCATCTTTGGTTCACAGGGTTTTTTTTCCAAGCCACATGTCAGAGAAATGCATGCACATTTATTGCTTCTCACCCACCCTGGAATTAAAAAAAAATTGTCTCAAAGTCAAATAAATTATTCTCTCTAGATTAAGGGACAAAAATCCCTGCATTCTTTGTTGTATCATCCAAGTGAACTATGAAATCCTTTTTTTTTTTTTTTTACATCTGATGAAACTCCTTTCCTTCCTTCCCCAGCTGACATGCCATGACATTCTCCCAACTGAATGGCATCTCCTCTTCTAGCAGCAATAGTCCAAGTCACATGCTGAGATCACTTCTGGCTCTTAAAAATCCTTGTTGAAGGTACTAAGGATTCCACTTAAGACAACCTGCATCAAAATATGGAGATGTTGTGTGCATAATTTTAATATTCAGAACAAAACAGGTAGAAGTCTTGATCCTAATACCACATCTTAGAGGTGTTGTGGTACTATAGAATTATTTCACAGCGTGGAACTGATCCAATTAATGAGACCCTCATAAATTATACAGCTACCATAGAAGCCATTCTTCATTTATTTCCTATTAAGCAAAGTGCAGATTCAAGCATTCCTCAAATCTAATCATTATGTTGGTCTGAATCTCAGATGACAGTCTTCCAACTCACAATAAAATGGCATCTCTTGCAAAGGTCGCTGAAATCATCAGCTGTCCCTCACACACATCTATGGATGCTTTCAGCAGCACTGGGCGGCTCTTCCCCAACATGATGCTTTCAGATGTGTTGGATTTCAATATCCGTCAGGCTTTCTGGAAATTATGTATACTGAAGACTCAACATCTCTGAAGGACAATAAGTTAGAGATGGCTGCTCTGATGAGTAAACTAAAGATCAAGTCACACTGGATTTACAAAATATCAGACCTGAATCAGTTTATATTACATTACTTCCTCACATAAAAATAAGAATCTATATGCATACAGCTATTTACATAAATCTGCATACAGGCTCTAATTTCGTATATGTGCGTGTAAAACTAATGCCAGCTTCTTTAAGCATATTTTAAAATAAACACTTTCTGGATTTCATATTTTCTGTATTGGATTGTAAATGACTTAAAAGTCACCAAAACAATTTTATGCATTTGGCCTACCATACACAGATTTGTATGTGTATGGTAGGCAAATTTCCCTAATATAATATTGTTCATGAATTCTTAATGATTCACATGTGAAGCAGCATTCCCTAATCTGTTATGCATACATTTCTTAAAACACCTGTTTTCCTTAATCTGGACACCATATGTTTTTGTATGTATTTTTTGAATAAAAGTAGGTTTCAAAATTAGAGAAAGTACACTTTTCAGCATGTAGCTGTATTGTGTAATTTGCATTATTGGGAAGCACAAACAGGGACACCTGAATTAATTGCAAACTGACCACATTTCTCCTTCTTCCCTGTTTTAGTTTCACAATAACTTTTTTTTACAGAAGACCAAAAAAAAAAAAAAAGTTTCCTTCTTAAACTTATCTCTTTGGATCTCTTGGTTACTAATTAATTCTTCTTCTTCTTCTTCTTCCAACTCCTGTTTAGATTATGATCCTTGCCTTTAAGTTTAGCCTACTTCTCTCCAGCTGTGCCTTTGCCCTCCGTTATTCTTGTTCTTTCTTCAGCCTTCTGTTTTGTTCTTCTCAGATTCTTTTTGGCCTGACTCCCAATTCCTGAAACTGATACAGTCCCACACCTGGCCTTTTAATTTTCTGTTGATCGCAGCCTTTGGCCAACAACATGTGGCCATCTCAAGGGACAAGAGCTTACTGATATTTTTTGTGCTCAAGAGGTATATCTGAGTGGCTGCTTAAGGACCATCTTCTCTGTGAAGGAGTCTCTCGTTTAAGGCCAGTTTCAAGAAAAGAGTCAAAAGTGGATCTGTGTCCTTGAGGTTGCCTGATCACTATCAGTGCCTAGAGAGTAGAAGCAAAGTTCACCTGCTCTTAGACTTCACAATAGTGAGAAGATTTTATCTGAGTATAACCTGCAATGTGAACATTAATTTATGCTGATTTAATGCAAATCAGTAATCACCTTTATTGTCTTTTAATAGATTCATAGAGTTGGAAGTGACCATTTAAATCACTGAGTCCCACACCCAGTTCAGAGTAATAATCCAAATTCAAGCATCCTGTTCAGATCACTGACCAGTTTCCGCTCGATCACAACCAACGAAGGGGAATAAATTACTTCCCTGAGTGATTGTTCCCACTTCCAGCTGGCAATTTTGACATTCAGCAGGAATCTGTAATTTTGGAATCTATTATTTTGTGAAATGGTACACGAGAGAAGTCATAATGCTGCTCACACATTATATGGTATTCTTAGGCACATGGGTTTAGCCTTCTTTTAAAAGAGCACTTAGACTGTTCTCAGATGTGGGTTTAGCACTCTTTTGAAAGTCCGCTGCACAGACTTATTTGAACTAGAGCGGGGGGGGGAAGCTGGATTCTGCCACCTGTATGTTGCTGTTTCTGTCCCAAATGAATTTCCCACTGTTTGTACTGACAAGGGTTTTTGCGTGGCCATACTTTTTATTGTTTCTATTACTTAGCTGTCATTTTGCCTTTCTTGACTGCCCACCCCCACTTCCAAATAACTGTAAGCCACACACTTCCTGGAGTTCTCTAATCCAAGCATTTCCATTGGGATCTGCAGACTATTTTTGCAAAAAGCCCACCTATTGTCTGGCCCCCCTGGGGAGAATTGGACAGCCAGGTGGAATTTCTTTCTATCAGAAAACTGCAGTCCTGCTCCTGTTCCTCCCTTGATTAAAAGAAGTCGAGCTTTTCTCTGACTAATCCTGCATACTTTCTTCCTCTCCCAGGGCCTTTTTAAAAGAGGGGGTGGGATTGTCAGTGGCCCCACACATGGAGGAAGCCCTTTCCACAGACTCTGGTTTAGTATTTGGAATGATAATTTATTATTTTCCATTCACACTTTCCATTTGTGACAGTCAACCTAATTAGCTAAAATATAATCTCAAGAGTCTTGTCACTACTTTGAGTTTCCCAAATATTCCTTTTTACTGGCTATTGACTTTAGAGGACTGAGAGAAAGAGAACTATGCAGCCATAAGAAGCAGTGAGGGGAAAAAGAAGGGGGGGCAGTTGCTAACCTGCTCTGTTGGCTATGATTTGCAATATACTCAGCCAGTATAGTCAAAGATCAACCTGTCTGAGAATTCTGGACATTGTAGTCAGGGGCATCTATGGTATGTGTGTGTTAAAAAAGTAAAAATGGCAACTGCACATGTGTGTGCTTGTATTGCATGAAAAAAGGGTTGGGGCTTTGATTGCCCTGATGCAACTGCCATCTTGACCTTTTTCACCCCTGTGCCAGGTCGTAGTCCAACATATCTGCAGAGTGTCGGGTACAGGAAACCTAATGCATGGTGTTGTACTGTTAGTTACATGATAGTGAGGTCTTCGTTGTGCAGACTGACCTCAGCCGCCGATGTTGCTGCACACACCTAATTCCTGACTGATAAAAGAGAATCCACGTACCTTTGTGCACATCAGAATGGGCAGGGAGATAAAGTAAGATCTGATAGATGTTTTTTAACTCAACAGCCCATGCACACTTGCTTTCTGCAAGAATCTTCGGCTTTCAAATGCCAAAATAGCTGTTGTAGCCTTGCTCTCCTCCAAATCCTATTGTACGCACATCTCCTCTTGTCATAACACCATTTCTGAACACTCATACTGCTTAGTCCCTTTTGCAGAACATTTAGAGGGTGGAATTTTAAAATATTAAAAACCTTGTTTAAGCAATGTCAAGTCTTGATTCACTTCACAAAAGGAAGGAAAATCTAAAGGGGGAGATAAAGGGGACATTCTTACATCTTTCGTCCTCTAAATTCAGAGTTTTCCATGTGGCGTGAGATTTCCCAATTATCTCTCTTCCTTCCTATTTGCTTCCCCTTTTTTTAAAAAAAGGAGAAAAGAACCCCATCACCTTCCATTCACAACAGAGAGTCAGCCTAGAATTTAATCCTTAAAAATAGAGGAGTTTTTTTTAAAAATGGAAAGGAAGAACTGAGTTGCCAATATAGTCTGGAAACTAGCAAATTAGAAAAGAGATCCTAATCATAACAGAACATTATGCAAAAGAAAAAAAATCATTTTTTAAAAAAAGTCTTAAATACAATAAAAAGGAATAATTAAGAATCAGAGAGAAGCCACCATCTAGACAGTTTAATGATGCCACGTGAGACTGAAAATGTCTGGTTCTACCTCTTTTAGTTTTCATCTTTTTAAAAAGAAAGTTGGGTAATTTCAAAATTATTGAAATAGTTCACTTTTTAATATCTTTGCCTATAGCTAATTACCTTTATGTTAAGTATACCCTAGAAGCCGCCCTAACTATACATTAAGTCTGTGTCTACAGGGAGCTTTGCTTTCGGTCCGTAGGAGGCAAGCATTTCCTTGCTGGGGGCACCTGGAATTTTGAAAGCACATTGATGGTGGTGGGGAGGTTGCCAAATGTCTAAGGGGAAAACACCCATTTACTAGAAGACAAAGCTGGTGAAGTTGTTTGCTGCACACTCACGCCCACAGAGCAGGGAATTCTGGGAGTTGAAGTCCACTCATCTTAAAGTGGCCAAGTTTGGACAACACTGCCTTAGGGTGACCTTTTTTTTCCAGCCAGGTGGGAACAGTGTTAAACAAAACCCTGGGCTGCAGCATTCCATCCTTTCACTTGTTTAAACTACGCTTAAGAGCCCTGGGTGACTTTCTTGGGAAAGAAAATTATGCTAGAGGATATCAACTTCCTGTTTGTTTATTTTTTAGTAAAATAAATCAAAATCTGATTCAACTGGTTGATGCCAAAGGTGACATCTGGGGACACACTGGTGCTCTTCGGCATGGAATTACTTGACATAAGGTGTCTGGGATTGTACTCTGCTTAGTTAGAGGCCAATAATAAATGAAATGGCGGCTGCCGCCGCCACCACCACCACCACTGCTGTGCTTCTGGTTAACCCCACAGCATTCCAAGCAAATTCCCTTTTTCTGCTTGGAGGAATAATAATGTCTTCTGCGTAGGCAATGTCCTTTCTGTGTCCTCTGTCCCATTATCAGTCTAGATCAGCGTTTCTCAACCATGGCAACCTTAAGACCTGTGGACTTCAACTCCCAGAATCCCCAGCCAGCAGAAGCTTGCTGTTTGTGTTCTTCCCTCAGTTTCAACAGGGAACAGGCCAGGCCTCCCTTGCACCCAACCTCCTTTTAGATATTTATAGACCACTCTCATATCTTCCCTAAGTCATCTTTTTTGCAAAATAACGTGCCCTCTTTCTGTAACCATTTTTCATAGGACTCCCTTAACATCCTGATAGCTGTCCTCTGAACCTGCTCTAGTTTCTTCATGTTCCTCTTAAAATGCAATGCCCAGAACCAGACACATGCTCTAAGTGCAATCTAATCAGCTGGGAGTCCAATGGAACCATTACTTCCCATGATCTGGGTACAATGGTTATGTTAATGCAACCCAGATTGTATTGGCCCTTTTAGCTGTTGTATCTCAGTGCTTGCTCATGTGCAGTTGGCGGTTCAGTAGCATGACTAGATCCTTCTCACAAGCACTGCCTTCAAGCCAGGGTGGTGAATCATTCAGTCAACTCTTGCTGCTTTTGGTGTTGCTATTTAATTTGTTCTGATTTCAGGAATCACGGATATTCATTGATCACTATTACTATGGCATTTATAATAATGTATTACAATTTAACTGTAAGATAAGTAATTTAGAATATGAATGGAGGATGAGTGGGAACATTTTACAGGCAAAAGAATGGGCAAGAATAAACGAAAAAAGTTGCAAACAAAGGAATTGGGGAAAACTAGAGTCAGCTAGAAAGCTGAACACCAGAACCAATAGAAATACTCTAATCTGCCAAGGAGATAAGAGGAACACTGAACTCTGTAAAAGAATGACATGTTGTCCATAAGCTAAAGAATGTACTAGAAGTTATGAAGAGCAGTTGAAATCTCAAAGAGAACGAATTAACACCAAGAAAGACTGGGTGCACCACATCTAACCACTGAAGACATTCATCGTATCCAGAAAGAAACCCATCATCCCCTGCTGCATGAGTAAATCATGAGCAAATATTACTTGGGAACATTACTAATAAACAATACTCTCTTCCATAAAATTTATGTGCACCTAATTTTGGTGCCTCCTTCCTGATGCATTCGCTTTGCATAACAATTCTGTCCCTCCAATCCTGTACCTACGCGTCTGATTTTTCCTACATGGCAGGACCTTACAGTTAACACCCCTGAACATCATTTGTTGGATTTTGCTCAATGTTCAAGCCTTTTGAGGTCATTTTCTTTTTATCTTCCAAGGCAGTGTTTCTGCATACTGGCTGGGGAATTGTGGGAGTTGAAGTCCATACATCTTAACTTTGCCATGGTTGGGAAACATTGTTCTAAGGTATTAGCTAATCCCCCTCATTGGGATCATCTGCAAATTTGATTATCACCCCTTCCATTTCATCCTCTAGGTCCCCCCTCCCCACTTTTTCTTCGTGCCCTGTTAGAAAGGGTTATCTCCCCCTCTTCTGAGATAAGATGAATACAAACACAAGAAGTGTTGAGCAGTTTTGCTTTCTGCTTCTCATCATTATTGACTTACTTCCCTAACACAATAGATTAACAGCAGATTAAGAGCCTCCTTGATTCTTCTTTTATTTCAGATATATGCTCCATAAACCTTTCTTACTATAGGTTACATTTCTTGCCAGCGTCATCACATTCTGACCTTTAGCATTTATGACTCGAACACTAGGGGCTCAGCCCCTGAGTCTGTTTTTTATACATCATCTCCTTTTTGTTTTTCAGATGGTCAGAAGTTCACTATTCTTCTATATTGGCCACTTAAAGCTGTTGCCATGTTCCTTTTCATGGGATTATTTGTACCTGTTCTTTGGAAATCTCATTTTCAATATCTCAGAATCTGTAGAATATCTGTAGCTCAGAGTTGAACTATGGAGTCCTTGGAGTTCTTGGAGCTTGGTTGTTTTCTTGCAGATGTTTCGTTACCCGTGTAGATAACATCTTCAGAGTATCTGAACAACATCTTCTCAGTATCTCATTCTTCAGGATCTCATTCTCTCTTTGATTTGTTTATCCTTTAGTATTTCAAGTGTTATACAATATGTTGCCCCACCTTTCGCCTAAGTTTTTTCAACCCTGCCTTCCTGAAGTCCAAGGTTCCTGACTGACTTATCTCAGTTTTTCTCCTCTGGTTGTCTTTAACTCCAACATGACAAGGTTGCTTTCTCCTAAGATGCCTGATATCTTCAGTCCATCAAACAGTTCTTGTTGGGTATTATTGGTTGATAGACTTACTCACCCCGTTTGTAGTTTGTATATTCTAATTTTTATAATATTTTAATTTTTTAATAATGATTGTCTATATTTTTATAATGGTTGTTTTTATAATTACTGTTTTTATATATTGTTGTTTTATTTGTTTGTTGTACACTGCCCAGAGTCACTTTTTGTGAGATGGGTAACTATATAAATTTGATAAAAAAATAAATATTCAAAGTTAGATCCAGAATACCTGATACCCTTGTTTCTTCTTCTTCTACTTTATGAAAAATGCAGTTGTCAGCAAAAGACAATAATCAACAATCAATAATAACAATAACCCAATACACTATACCCCTCCCTGTCAAGAAACAGGCTTAATTATATTTACAAATCTAGGATCTGTGGTGTATTTAATATGTGAATAGGATGACATCTGTCACAACAAACTGGAGCACTTGGTGTGTCCAGTAATACTGGTGACCATGAGGCAACCTGTGGTTGTTTGTGCTTTGGGGGTAGGTAACTCAAGAATTGAAAATGAGTCTTCAGCCACATCAGTTCCAATTTCTTTTGGACTTTGTTCTCTTTAGCTAGTCAATATGTTGTCTCCAAATGTTATTAAGAGCAATCACTACATTAGAAGATAGATGTGTAGTTCTTTCTTTGATCTTTCTGGATGCCTACTTATACTCCATTCTATAGTCTCTTGGTAGTATAGTGTCTCTAATGGAGAAGCGTCATATCTCAGCATGAGAAAATTGCTCAGCTTGGTTCAGCTGTTTGTCTTGAACACATATTCTTAAATTATATCACTGGTGTTTGATTTGTTGCACATACTACATTCTGATATGCAGATAAAACATTTGAAAGCTTTTGATTCAGTGTGATATTTTCTCCAGGTATTGCTCTCAAAACATTCTTGAAAATTTGAACAAACCTTTCATCCATTCCATTTGTTGTTGTAATATACCTGATTCCATTCTTCTTCAGGAACTTCTAAAACTGTTCAGCTATAAAACATTATCCATCATTGCTCACTGATAGTTCTGGAAAACCTGCTCACAAAGAGTTATCTCAATACTTCTATGGTTTATGTGGTTGTTATTGAGTTCATTGGAAACCCTTCTGTCCACTTTGAATATATGTCAACTGTAAAGTCTATATGATTTTTTTGTCACAGCAAGACAGGCCATTTCCATGAGTGCAGTGAATGTTGGTATCTGCAGAACTCATTGCAAACTGTTCAATTTATTGGTCTATTCATGGCCACCAGAGAAAACCATGAGGGTCATTTTTAATACTACAAGAAATTAATAATGCGGCTGCTCGGACATCTGAGTTCTCAGCTTTGATGGTATGATTCTCAATCCGTATATAATATAAGCACTATCAGGTATAAGTTCATCATGGGGCTGATAACATTCTGCCGAGTTCAAAAGTTAATTATTTTAAAAAACGTAGATTTTCTTAGTTATGATTTCAATTTTTGTGTTTAAATCATGTTCTCTGTTAGCAGTTAGAAGCACACCTATGCAGAAATAAGAAAGTTGTCAGAATTGGTCGCCCTTTGACCCTCCAATTGAGTTTAAAGTGACCTTGAGGAATGAAGTAGAAGGCAAATAGCAACATGTAGACTTGCATTTTGAGGAGGAGTGGGAAAAAGGGTCATCTTATCAAAATATTAAAGGGAATGTCTATCCTTTGGGTTAAGAAATGTAAAACAGGGTTGACAACAAGAGGCTAGGTCTCAAAGCTAGGTCTGGCTGGTTACCCTATTGCAGTGTTGTCCAAACTTGGCCACTTGAAGATGAGTGGACTTCAACTCCCAATGCTGGCTGGGGAATTCTGGGAGTTGAAGTCCACTCATCTTCAAGTGGCCAAGTTTGGACAACACTGCCCTATTGCCAATACAGAGTTGGGGATCTTTCCTGTCCATGTAATTCAGTTAATCCCCCATGACCATGATGCACCTTTTTATCTCCTATAGAAACCTTGGCCAATCTATTGTTGGGGGTCTCTGGCTCTCTCAGCTGTGACCCCGGGGATCCCTGTTGTAGGGTATTTGAATAAAGAAACTTTGTTTCAGATCTCCAGTGTTTTGGTACATACTTCGGTGGATTGTTACCTGTCCACAACTATTCCAAAAACATATATTTTTGTGGTGTGCTGTTGCCATTCTGTGTAGATGTGAGTTTCGTCTCAGCTCTGATGGGGGGAGCGGGGAGGAAACAAGTCAAAGGAATTCTTCCAATATGGATTTTTCAGATTGGGTACCCCTTGGAGGTAAATGAGGCGGTATGTGTAATACCTTTTTAATTCTATGTTGTGTTTCTGTCCTTCAAGTAGCAAAGCCTGATGCTGCCATAACGAATATTCTTCCTATCCAGGGCTATACTGTAAATCTCTCAATCGTTTGCCCTCTTCTAGCACTATTGTTTGTCACAACATAGATAAGCAGGAAGAATGAGTTCTGGTCATTTTTCCCACCAAGTCCTTGATATGGAAGGAAGACTGCAGCTTCTTGAAATCGCTTGCTTGGGCCACACACAGCAGCTTCTGTCCCACCAGTGGGACTCAGCTACTTATTACAGCATCAGTACCTCCCCATGATAGTCCGTGGTTCTCTTTTAATTTTTCCTGTTATTGAAAAATAAAACAAAAATCATTGTTTGCACAAATAAGCAAAAGTACAACAAATAATCATTGTCAATTAGGCCCTCTGTTGCGTTTGATGTTATTTAGGACATGCATTTGTAGGTAACTTATTGGAAGGCTCATACAATAATGTCCGATTATCTGAAATAAATCTAGGTTGCATGGATCCTATCACAAGTATAACTAAGTAATATAGTCTTAAAGTCTTGGTGTGATAAACCTGGTTTCCTTCATGAAGTACCAGAGGGTGTGCCAAATGCAGGAATACAGCTTTCTACCAGTGGTGGTTTGCTGCCATCTAGTGGCTGATTCAAATCATTGACTCATGCAAGTAATGGATGCGACTTTGTCTTTGTTAAAGGTAAGGATTCTCTTGACACTTGATGACTCTGTGGAATTGTTTTGGCAACAGTGTGGAAGTGGTTTGTCATTGTGTTCTCCCATAGAGTTTTTCAGACTTCTCAGTCTAGCCTACAATCCATGGATTTCCTAGTGGTCTCCCATCCAAGTATGAACCAGGTCCAAACCTGTTAGCTTTGCTGAGATCAGCCATAGCCAGCTAGGTGATGTCATCTGCCATTACATTTGTTACCTTTGTTGCATTTTCAGAAACAGTGAACAGAATTTTTAAAACATTTTAAAGAGATTTTTATGGTGAGGATTACATCTGATCTTTAATCTGACGACGTACCATCTTGTCTTTTGCTACTTCTGCCACCATTGTCAATGAAGCTTTTTACAAATATTATTGCCAAGCCAGGCAAACCCCATCCTATACTTGTGCCTTACATTTTTCCTACCCAGATGGAGATGTTTCCTCCCTCCCTCACTCCTTTTTTGCAGACGAAACAGACCCAGAGTCTTCAGTGGAAGAAAAATAGACACTGCAAGATAAGAGGGCAGAGGGGAAGCTGTGGTGGTCTAGAAGAAGACACAGAGAAGTCATGCTAGCTGATGACTTGCTGTTATGAGGAACTGAAACAAATATGTGTGACTGGACTGATCAGCTGGCCAAGGGTAGAATAATTTCTAAGGTTTTTCAGTTATCCTTTCCTGCTAATCTACATGGGGACAAATGATACTACAAAGAATAGGTACAATGGGATAACCATGGCCTTTGAAGTTCTAGGATAGAAGCTCAGGATCATAGATCATCACATAAGAATGGCCCCACTGAATCCGGCCAAGGCCCATCTTAGCCCGGCATTTTCTGTTTCACCAGGGCCAACCAGATGCCTCACAAGTAGGAGTTAGACATGTCTCTCTTCCACCACTGTTCTCCTGCAGCTCATATCTGGATCCATGTTGCCCAAGCTTGGTGGTAACAGGGAGTCTTCAAGACTAATAGTCCTTGATGGAGGTGCCTGATCTGAGTTGGTGGCCATTGCCGCCTCTGTTGTAATGAAGTGCCCAGGCTAATGATGAACTATAAGAAGTCATGTTCTCTTTCAGAACAAAGTTCATTGGATAATCCCTAGTGTTTGGAGATAGGGAGATAATTTTCCTCCTGTTCATTTTCTTCATGCCATGCAAGATTTTATAGACTTGAATCGTATTCCCTTTTTCTAGGCAAGAGTCCCAAGCCTTTTAGCCTTTGTTTCCATAAAACAGATGCTTGAAACTTTGTCCACTTATATTATCTTTTTCAAATGTGGTGACCAGGACTGTTCACAGGATTCCAGTTGTGAATATACCATAAGTTGTGATATTACCTGGCATTCACAAGATTGACAGCTGCTTCTCAGAGAGGAGATATAGTCATCTACCTGTTTCAAGCAAGATCTTTCTGAGGAAAGATGCCCCCTACACCTCTCCATCTCCAAGTGGAAAAGTTTTTAGGCAGGAGGGAGAGACATAAAACATTATATATTGAGGTGGGTGAAGGAGAAAGAGAAAGAGGACACTAAGATTCTCCTCTAACCTCAGGCCAAACTTTACAAGAAGAAGGATGTTCCAGTTAACAAAATGGCATAGAGATAACAGCCATTTTGAAATGGTCTGTGGGAATGACCTTGGGAGACAGGAGGAAGAGCTGCAGCCTAGACAACCATCATGGAAAAGGTATCTCAGCCCACAGAAGCCAAAGGAACATGGGAAACATCTCAGAAGAGTCCTTCCCTAATTTTCTGGAAAGTAAAAGAAAAGGAGGGGAGAAATGCTTTCAGACTTGCAAGATTCTGTTACTGTAACCTTACAATAAAGGTAGTGCTAGTACTCATTGTTTGTGCTTCTTGTCTGGACTCCCTCCAAGGTTTGACACATTCCTAGGATTGTTTATTCTCCAGAGGGAATAGGAAAAGGTTAGTTAAAAGGTGGGGTATTTTTTTTCCCCTCTGTGTGTTTAAGTCTGATTTCTTGCCTCTGATTATTATTGTGTCTCTACAAGTGGAGTCCCTGTGTGCTTTGTATGTAACTTGTTACATCAGAGCTGTTTCTAAATAGGAGCAAATAGCATCATCTTAAGATCTGCTCCTGTACGTGTGTGTGTGTGTGTGTGTGTGTGAATATATATAATTGGTTGTTCTTCTAAGATAGTGATTACGATCTGAGCAGCAATATATTTTTATTTCCTTCAGTATTGATTGTTTGGTACGCAACTACCTAAAATTATAAATGATTTATTTTTTACTTTGTCTCTTTTCATTAATAAAATTGGATTCCATGTATCTCTTGTGAGGCTGGCCTTTCTCCCGCCAAAGGAAGATGGGGAAGAATGGCTGATTTCGCTAGACCAGGGTTTCTCAGCCTTGGCAACTTTAAGATGTGTGGACTTCAACTTTCAGAATTCCCCAGCCAGCCATGCTGGCTGGGGAATTCTGGAAATTGAAGTCCACACAACACTGCCCTAGACATACACCTCAGCTTTATAGGGCCAGCAGCTGGAGTTATAGAATTTATTTTCTTTCTATCCTTTCCCCCTTTACATTTGCCAAAAAGGCATGCAGACTTTCTGTCCCTCATGGAGGTGGGGGGTAGGAGGCCAGGCAAAGCTGTCTCCTGAAAGGAAAAGTGGTGGGTTCAGCTGGGCCACTGCACAATGAATCTCCATAAGGGCAGTTTTCTTTTCAAGTGAAGAACTTGGTGAGAGAGCTGATGTTCTTACCAACCCTTCTGGTCCATGAAAATGGCCTGGGAATGGAAAGCATACTGAAAGCGAACGACTGGCAGATTTGGTATCTGGGACTATGTTTGAAATTATGTGTTGGTTAGATGTTTATCCTACCTTTCCTTCAGGAAGGCAGTTATTTTACTGATGCTGCATGAGATGGCTTGCATGTCACAAAGGCTGGAAAAAAAGTGCTTAGCCAAGCATGGCAATGTTGATCAGAAAGGCTTTCATCTAAATCCCGGAAGTGGCCACCATGTTGACCTTCTTGGTCATACTCTGTAGACACCTCTGATCCATAAGGTCAGAGAGAAGCAACTCAGCACCTTGGAGCATCATTGTACCACTTGCAAGCAACACTCAAGCTCTTTGCCTCAACTGACTTTATTCCTTTCAAACTGTTCTAGTTAAAAAAGCTGATATTTGGCAAAATAAGGTGCCAAACTTTAATCTATCCCTCTTTCCAAGAAAGCAGTCATCCCCGCTTTGAAGAACAACTGATGGTAAATTGGGGTGGGAGGATGCATACTGCAAAGGGATGGTGCTTGGTTAGAAACTTTGCAGTAAACTTTGGAGTTACAGTGCTGTCCAAAGTTTGATTTCTCCTGTAAAGTGAACAAAGTGTTTATTAACGTCTTATAGAATCTCTGTGTATATTTACACCTGTAGAGTTTGAGCATATTGGAGGTAGGAACTGTTTTTAGTAAAGTTCAGATCACTTTTTCATAGGATATAAAATACAAAATCGTAATATGCACCCAGACCAGTCCTGCCTCTTGCTGTAAACTTCCATTTTTCTGACAAACCTCTATAGTTACATCTAGTCCATCTATGAGGAAGGAAGGAAAAAGGCATAGCAGCCTCGTGTATTTGCTGGCCATCAGTAAAGGCAGCCATTAAGAGCTTATAGCCTATGATTTAGTTTCCATGACAACATGTCACCTGTAATTTATCTAACAATAGATGTGCATTGACAGACCTATCGAGTAGGATTCAAGCCCATTAAACATTTTTTAGAACTACTGAGTTAGAAAGGTTCCCAAAGGTCATTTAGTCCAGCTCCAAATCTTATAACATTATGTTATTAACCTTCATTCATAAGATAGTTTAACATTGTGCTTAAAAGGACATTTATTTGGAAGTAAATCTTGCTGAATGGGGTTAAACCTTAGTCCTAAGTAAGAGTTGTATAGGAATGCAGTGTAAGTGGCAGATAGATTAGCGTAAAAATGTTTCACCATGTTTCTTAAATGTACAGCTTATAATTTAGCTAGGAAATTAAGGAAGGGGGCAAGAGGAGGCAAATACGTAACGATGTCATCCTGCAATGGTTGCAGCTTACCTAATTGTGTCAGAGAAGTACCTGAACATGGTATTTGTGTGCTGATGTCATTGTCATGGCATCACAGTTTATTATAGACACCACTGAAGATCTGGCTTCACTTATTGTCCAGGGATTGCCAGAGGTCTATGCTCTAAATATGCGAGAATCTTTCAAATTCCAGCTGAATTAGGAATCCACAGTGGAACTGGAAAGACAAGCTATAAAACATATACAAATCACAGATTCTAGGACAGAGTTAGGCTTTTTTTCTTTTTCTTTCTTTTTCTTTTTTGTGTGTGAAATACTGAAGAATCTCTCAGGTGATTCCAGGAAAACTTGGCTACAGAGAGTATCAAGAGCCAAATCCAAAGCTGGAAGATACTTGCTTATACAGCAGCTAATGAAATGACAGAACGAGAGAGCATAGCTTCCTCTTAGATGTATTGTAATGTAGCTCAATCAGATAAGATTGTTTTTCAGAGATAACATTGATCAATAGAGAGAAGATCTGTAGCTCAGGGTTGAACTGTAGAGTCCTTGGAGTTCCTGCAGATCTTTCAGTGCACTGAAGATGCTACCTAGCCGGGTAATGAAACGTCTGCAAGAAAACAACCAAGCTCAGAGAACCCCAAGGACTCTATAACATTAATCTGATTTATAAAACCCTAATGGGAACAGACCCTAGTTACTTGCTGACAGGGAGATGTGGTTATGTTGGCAATACCCATCCTCTGGTCTCCATTTATATCTACAGTTTTATGGACATGTTTTCTAGAACAGAACTTGACTAATCAGGGGGCATCCTGGAAATCCTGAACAGTTAACTATAAATGTGCCCCTTTTAAAAGGAAGAATTTTTCAGTGAAAGCTTAGGCCCTTTCTACTAAAGGGGCTTAGAATATTTATGAATAAATATGATAAAAGAATCTTGGGCATAGAAGAGCATTGTTGGATAATATGGCAGTCTATTCAACATTATGTGGAAGCATTATTTTAAAGATGGAGTGCCTTGGAGCAGGGTTCCTCAACCTCAGCAGCTTTAAGTTGGGTGGACTTCAACTCCCAGAATTCCCCAGCCATGCTGGCTGGGGAATTCTGGGAGTTGAAGTCCACCCATCTTAAAGTTGCTGAGGTTGAGGAATCCTGCCTTGGAGTGTCAGTTAATGGGAAACAATGATGAAATTATTGTTTTCACAAGCAGTTATAGCATATACATAATAAAATAAATAATAAAAGCTAATCAGTACTTTAAATCAATGACATCACCAAAGCAAACAATCAAAGCCAACGTGGTACAGATGTCATCAGGTCATGACCCCTTCATGATATGACATGCTACCTAATTGCATCAGAAAAGACCTTGTCCAAAAGTCACAACCCCCCTAGTGGATAGGACATGTTACCTAATCCTATCAAGAAAAGTGCCTGCCAGCCTTAAGTTAATGTTTCATAAAACTCACCACTTGATTGCACTGATCTCTGGTCTTGATTGTATTGAAAACCAGTATTTTCAAGCAAACCATATGTTGTGCACTTTCACAGTAAAGAAAGCCCTAATATTTTTGTTGAATTTTTAAAATCAATGCCTTAAATGCAGGAAAAAGGCTTGTTCAGATACAGTCTAGTAAAGATGTGTATTTAAGGCATTGGTAAATTATGTGGAACATCACTCCATTCCACTGGACTACTTTGTTTAATTTTGCTTAGTAATGGACCAAGATGTCTATAGTATAGAAATAACACTAAGTTTTCTTTAATATAGGCATCACTATTATTGTGACTGACTGCCTTCTACTCTACTTGAGAAGTTACCATCTTCATTTTTAAATGCTCGTTATTCATTTTTCTTTGTCTGCTTTTAAGAGTTTGATAAGCATTTGCATGACGTATTAATTCTTTTATTTCTATCAGGTTTCTAAAATGGGTAAAATAGAAAGTCGTATGAAAACAAGAGATACTAGGCAAATTATGCTTTATCATTGATAAAATAACAAATAATCATATTCAGGTAAGAATTCATGCAGTCATTTAAATAATAATATTCAATACACCCTTGACAACTTAATTTTTATTCTAATTGCTTTTTTTCTCTTTTGTGAATTGGAAAACATCTTTAAGAGACACAGTTTTGCAACAAACAATCATGTTTTTTCTGAGTGTCAAACTGGATACCTATCTGACATTCTGCTGTAGGTGGACAATATCTTTCTTATCAGGTAAAGAGTGCTGTGTTCTTCAGGTATTAAAAGGGTCCGTAATCTTGGCTCCAACATGGTATTAGGACCTGCTTCCACGGGATGAGAATATACAGTATTACACATTGGAATATTTATAAGTTTTAGCAATCTTATCACCCTAAAGGGATCAGATTGTCAGGAAAATACCCAAACCTATGTCAAGGCAAGGCATGAATTTCAGCCATATCTTCTAAAATATTTAGTTGTAAATAGGCTAAGATGGGTTCCATGCTTTATATCAAGACTCAGAAAGATTGAATATAAAAGAGAGACTGGATTCCTCCACTCATTTTGTCTTGGACCTCATCCATTGTTCATTTCAACCTCATCCATAATTTGGCCTCCAGCAGATTATCCCAGAAGCAAAGGTGGTCCTTGACAGAAGAAAGGTTGCTCACACCTACAGGACGTGAAATGGAAGAACATGATAAATCAACCTGGGCACTAGCAAAGGGCATGTATTTTGCTTGCAGAAGATCCCAGTGGGAAAGGATTGGGAAATATTCCTCTAAGAAATGCTAAAAAGGCACTACTACACATATGCCTGAAATCTACAAAATTGTGAATATGGTGCAAATCTGAACTGTTTTGCCTGCTTTTGCTTGCTTTAAGGGACAAAATTCTGATTCTACTTTGCTCTGCATAGGAGTAGAACGCACTGTGCTTATTTCTGAAAATGGTTGCTATCTTCTGTGATCTTATGGTCAGTGCAGGAAAACCTACAAAAGAGAAATGGCTGGCCTTATCACCATGAGGTAATCCCTAATATAGGCTTTTTCCCGTGTCCAGTCAGATTTGCTTTGAGTCTTCCTCCAGTGGTGCTCCAGGTGTCTCTCAAGATGTGGTGCATCTTGGATGTACTGGGATTCAATTTCCATAATTTCTGGCTAGCATGGGAATGATGGGAGTTGAACTTTATGAGACAGGTACAATCTCCCTAAGACACTCAATAGATTCTTGGAATGCCCATTATGAATCATATTTTATTTCCCATCAAATAAAGTTTCATTACTCTGTTTAACAGCAAAGCATGTTTGCAGAAGTTTCTTCCTTGATCCAAACTGGGACTTAGGGCTCAGATAGTAGTATATTGTGCTCTTGGCTAGAAGTATGAAGAAGAGGTTTTATATGGCTTAGAGATGACAACAAGGAAGCTATTTTGAGGTTAAAATTAAACACAGCCATGTTATGGCAATCGTATTTTACCTTAGTAGTAAATAGGTAAATACACAGGAAGACAGCAAGCTACAGAGATACATAGATAAAACAGGCAAATTGGGGTGAAGGGAGGGGTGAAAAGAAAACCTACCAAGGCAGTGCTGATTGATTGAGAATCACTAGAAGAGTTTTCCAAGGAGACAAGAAGGGTAAGAGATAGCTGCTGTGGTCCATACAAGTAAGCAGGGAAATTGATTGGAAGCAGCAGAATCAGTCTGAAGTCTTCTCTGAACAGACATCAGTATCTAGTTAACTGTGGAGAGTGACAAAAACTGACTTCTTTCCCTTCTGGTACAAGTACTGATTGTTACTGTGCTCCAAATCTCTTTCCCAGGATCTGTCTGGCTTTTCCCTTGATTCAAGCCACGGGGATCTGCCTAAATGAAGTACCAAAGCTCCATGGCTGGAGTAGACTAGATGTTCTGGACTTCAATCAACACCAGCCAGGATGGCTACTGTTAAGGGACTGTCAAGAGGTAGAATGATCAAATCAGAGTACTGAAAGTTGGAAGGGCCATTCAGACCATTGAGTCCAACCATACCTGCTCAGTAGAGGGATACAAATTAAAGCAGATAGCTGTCAAGCCTCCACTTCAACACATCTAATGAATGGGCGCCTGTCACCTCTCTGTGCAATGGTCTGTAATTGGTTCTATGGTTGCTCGTACTATTAGGAAAGCTTTTGTAACATTCCATTGGTAGCTGCCTTCCGTTAACTTAAACCCATTGTTCCTCGCCTTTCACTCTGCAGTAAGAGAGTATCTCAACATCCTTTCAGTTATTTGAAGAGAGTTATCACAGCACCCCCGCCCCCATATTCTCAAAGCTAAACATTCTTCACTCTCTCTTTATATGATTTCATTTTTCATCTGCTGATCATTGTCATTGCCTTTCTTTGAACCTGCCTCCACATTTTATGATTTCTCCTTAAAGTGTAATGCCCAGAATTGGGCACAGTACTTGAGATGGAGTTTGTCCAAAGCAAAATAATTTCCCATGATTTGAAAATGATACAGTTATAGTTCTATTCATGAGGCCTAAAAGTGCTTTTGCATTTTTTACAACTACATGTCATTGTTGGCTGACACTGAGTTTTATTTGTATCTCCTAGAATGTTAGCTATCCCATCCGATTGTGTGTAACTGTAGTCCAGAATATCTGGAGGGTGCCAGCTTGCTCTTATGGGATTATGGGAAACATTAATTAATTAAGGATTTAGGCTTCTACAAATTCCTATATGGGCTAGTACCGCAATAAAAAGAGATGAAAAAGGACACTGGCTTGTGTAACTTTTAGATATGCTGATTTATATGGAGAGATACAAACTTAGAAATTATTGCGTTCAGTCTAGTACCCAAGTGCTAATAAGCAGTGGTAACTGGGATACTGAATATCCTTATCTGTGAACTGGAATTGGACTAATAACATTTCAAATATTGGATGTCTTCAAATAGAAGGCTGTTGTTTTTAAGGGCAGGAAGCTGTCTTACAATCATTTGAACAGTGGGCATCAATAGTTGGGATCAGATATAATTATGTTGACAACTCCTATGATTATGCTTAACTGTGTAAATCACTTCACAGATATTACTGATATAAAAACTCTGAAAGACAGATCACATTTTCAGGTGGCAAAGCTAAGGAAGAGGGATTTATCTGAACATTTATTGTAGTGAATTTGTAGCTGAATTTATAGCTAAAATGAGGTTCAAATTGTGCCTTCTTCACTTCAGAAAACTGAAGGATCTGATAATGGTAATATTGCTAATAATTCAGTAATTTACTGAGCTACATTTTCAGTGATGACCTAATTGTTCACTGAAAAATGTCTAGATAGCAAGCTGCTTCATTCTGAAACTTACAACTAACATGGCATGTTTCTAGGCTTCCTTCTCCTCTCCAATTCATAACAACTGGGCAAGCAGTCTTTACTAAGGGCTAAGACTCATCCATGTTGCTAACAGTGAAATTGGATGCTGTATTTGAGGGGGATTTCTGACGCAGAAAGATGCTGTGCTTCAATCACAACACATATTACAAGATCTGGGTGACTACAGTGACTAGCTTTTCAGCACAAAGCAAATACTCTGTCCTTTTTTATTAGACTGTCACCTGGTACACACACCTACCACCTACCTCTATCCAACATTTTTCAATCATACTTTTCATCTGTCACGGAGGTGCAATCTAACAAGCTTCATTAACTTCAAGAGGAGCTCAACATGCCCTCCCCCACCTGGCAGAAATTTAGCAAAGGCTGCACTGGAGCTCAGCTTGGGTTTGATGGGATTTGAGATTACAGCTCCCCCCTTCCAGCTTAGGCATTACTTACAATAGCCCATATCTCTAAATAGCATGGGATCCTGCTAGTGGATATAAGGAGTTGCTTTATAGCTCAGTGAGAATTTCAGACTGGGTTTAAATTGATAGACCAGAGAAATGGATTGAAAGTGGCAGAAAGAAATTTAACAGAGAATGATGCAAAGTTCTTCACTGACAAAAAGAAATCAAATACACAAATATAGGAAGGGGAAATATCTGTCCTGCCCATAAGTACTAGCAAAAAGGATGACCAGCTGAATCTTTCCTTTAAGTGCTGGTAGGATTAGAGTGCCTTAGCTGACTTCATGGATGATGGTGCTGATGTCTCTGCTGTTTCTCCCAAACACGAACCACTACAGAGGAGCTTCATTAATGCCCAACAGCAATCTGGGCTCTGGTCCTGTGGGTGCCACTGAGATGCCCATCTTCCCAACAGCATAGTCAACTTCCAGCATGTCTAGCATAGAGTCAGCAGGCACCCCATTGCACTAGCCCTCAGAGCAGATTTCAAAGAATGGGAAAGAGAAGGCCTCCACTTCAACCATCAGGAGTTGCAAAATCCCAGATATTTTTAAGTTTTTAAGAACTAAAGAGAATATATCTGGGAAAAAATGATGTACTGTAACCCTAGTTTAATATCCAGGCAGAAGTGGGTCTTTTTATAGTATTCCTTCCACTTGAAGCTCATTTAGCTTTAACTCTTTTAGTTCTCAACTGTAAGATGAACAAATGTCTTTTTCCCCTGGCATTCCTGTTTTATTTACTTGATATTCTGACTGGGTCCAATTTATTTAAAATGAATAGATTACCTTTTTTCTTGTGTATTTAAATATTTGGTTTAATTTTAATTTTTGTCTTACCTTGTTAGCTTCTCTGAGTGCGTTTTAAGTAAAAAAGTGGGATGAAAATATTTTAAATAAATACATTTAAATAAAGCCTCAGTCTGTAACCCAAGTCCTACAAAAAGAGAATGAAGGACTTGGATATGTTTAACTTTGTGAAAAGAAAATTGGAGAGATATGATAGCACTTTTAGAATACCTGAAGAAATGGCCCACTCTCTTTTGGACAAGTTAGGAAGGTAAATTCCAGTTGAATTATAGGAAAAAAAAAACATGATTAGAGCAGTTGATCTTTTAAACCAGCCTTCCCCCATCTTAATATCTTTGAGATATTTGGGGAATGTAACACCGAGAATTCCCTGGCTCTATCAATCTGCTGCATATCTGGACAACAAAATAGCTGATCAGATGTTATTGTGTTTCCAGAACATGCTCATAAGAACAAGGTAAAGATTTTTTTTACAGTTCATCCGCTGCTGTTAGAACTTTTTAAAAGAAAAGTTTAAGAACACCAACCATCATTGCTCTTCAGACTGTTACAAGAGATTTTCCCTCTGCTATAAATCTGGAAATCTTTTTATGCAGCATCAGATCAAAGTCAACAAATACCACCCCACTCAGCAATTAACATGCTGCTGAGAAGGATATGCTTTATCTATATATAACCTTCTCAGCAGCATGTTAATTGTAAGGCATGAAAGCCACTCAGCTAAAGCAAGCAGCCACCTATATCAGGCTGCAGTGCTTTGAAACATGCTGAATGACAATGGCAAAGGCATCACTTCATACCGTAGGGGAGAAAGCAATGGTAAACCATTCCTATATTTTACTAAGGAAGCCACATGGATAGACAAGATAAAGTGATGATACAGTGTTGGATGATGGGCTCTTCATGTCAGATGGCACTCAATATGCTAGTGAAGAGCTGAAAATCTTTTGGAGTATTAATGGTCTTTATGATGTGGCTAAATTAACCCCTTCAAGACATTTAGTTGCTGATGTTGCCAGGCAGGAAGAAACTTATCAAAGAGAGCTGTTAGGAGACAAGATGCAGTATTACAATGATATCTGTAAAGACAATGATGATGGAAACAGGCATGGAAAAACAAGGAAATGTTCCAAAAGATCCCAGGAGGTTCCGACCTCAAATGGGTATGCTAAAGGGTGCTAATGGATAGGTAGTAACTTATTCAAAGAAGCTCAAACAAATATGGAAGCAGTATATTGAAATTCTATACAATAGGAATGTCAATATCCATAATACCTTGGAAGACATTCCTATTTAGTAGAACCTCTAGTACTAGAAGATGAAGTTTGAGTCCGGTCATCATCAAATCCCAAGGCTACGACAACTGAATATGGACAACTGAATAGAATATGGTTACTTGCCATATTCTAAAGGAATATGGCAAGTAACAAAAGTAATCTGTAAAGATTCTAACCAAACTATGCGAGCCAATCTGGAGAACAGAGAGGACAACAGATGGAAGAGGTCAGTCTACATACTAATAGCAAAGAAAGGAGACTTAACAGAGTGCAAACAGTTACACTATATCCTTAAGTTACATGCTAGCAAAATAATGTTTAGGATCATCTAATGGAAATTAGAGCCCTACATGGAAAGGAAGATGCCAGATATTCATTTTAGAACAGGTTGAGGAAAAAGAAACATTATTTCTGATGTAGACTGGATAATTGGGAAAGCTGAAGAATACCAAAAAGAAGTCAATATGGGCTCCATTGATTATAGCAAGGCCTTTAATTGTGTTAACCATGTTAAGCTGTGAAATGTCCTTAGGAAAATGGAAATGGAAAAACCTACTGTATATACAGGATAAGAAACTACAGTCCAGATGGAATATGACAAAATAGACTGGTTCCAGGTCAGGAAAGAAACAAGACAAAACTTTTTATTTTCTCCTTATTTGTTCAACCTAAGGAAGGCTTTATTGGAATTAATATGTTCTGAGAAGAAGTAATTATGTATTTATTTGAATTTGAAACAAAATTTATTATTTTTAGATGCACACTCTTTTGGACTACATACGTTCAAAATGGAAATTGCAGCTGGATAATGGAAATGGATTCTCCATTCTCTTATTATTACCCTTATTATTGCTAAGAGATTAGTTCTTCAATACAGATAGTCCTTGATTAACAACGGTAATTGGAACTGGGAACTCCATTACTAAGCAACATGGTTGTAAGGCACAATGTCACAGGACCACACTGACTTATGACAACAGTTCAGACAGTTCCAGTTGAAGTTGTTAGGCAAATCCCATGCAGTTATTAGGCACAACATCATGTGAACATTTGTGACCTCCTGCCGGCTTCCCCATTGACTTTGCTCGTCAGAAGCCGGCAATGAAGGTTGCAAATGGCAATCATGTGACCACAGGATGCTGCAACCATCATAATTATGAGCCAGCTGCTGAGTGCCCGAATCACAATCATGTGACCACAGGGATGCTGCAACTGCTGCAACTTTGAGGATCGGCTGTAAGTCTCCTTGTTCAGACCATCATAACTTTGAATGGTTGCTGAATAAATGTTTGTTAACCAAGGACTACCTGTACTGAAGAAAAAGACAAATTTATGGCCCCAGTTAGTCAGTGGATTGAAGACTTGATGTTACTTGTATCTTACAAATCAATTACCTATAGACATAGATTATGCATGGACAATTACAATGAAATAGAGTTATCTTTTATTGAAATTGTTATGTAAAAATATCATATATATGTATTTCTATATGCATGAGAAGTCCTTATATATACAATTTATCTTGTAATGAAATCTTTATTTACAATGTAAATACTTTTCATTTCTTTTCAATACAGTTTAATTGGTTTAAACTATTAAATCATCAAGATGAATTTCCTTATATTCAAGTATACTTTTGCTAAGATCAGTAAAATCTGTGCACTCAATTTAAACAAAAACAGTCTGCAAAAAACCCTGAATTAAATACCTTAATATTGTCCAATAGTTTAAAAAAATCATTTACTGCATGTGTTTATGTCTGGAAAAGTTATGGATGCTTATGGCTGAGCTGGTAAACAACATACTACAATGTTCTACACCTACAGGAATTATTTACTAAAACTTATTTCAATGTAGCCAACAGATGAATACATACACACACATGGTTTGAATGTAAGGACTGGCTGTGCTAGCACTAGGGCACTAGCACATCAACCTGCTGTTCAGATGATCCTTCAGGTAGCCTTTCAACTCTTCTAGAAACCACTTATCTCACGTTACATATACATTTGCATTTATTTCTCAAACAGTTTTGCAATACTGTCTCCTCTTAATGATTTTTATGGAGGCATAATCCATATATCATTAACAACAATAAGAGTACAATATTTTTAACTGATTCATCTATTTAACAGCTGTTCAAACCTTACTTGAATCCACTTAAATATATGAAATAGAGGTTTAAACTGACAACTGGATGAAAGGTCAAGAATCATATTGGTCAAGAATCAAATTCTATTTCTTTCCAGGTTTTAGCAGCATTTCTTTTGTACTGTTCTAATTCCTGAAAGGGAAACAGATAGATTGGAACATTAAATCTCAAGATCTAAGCAACTGTATTGTTCTTTTCTGCAAATATTATGAATCCAACTTTGAGTATCATTCTACATTCTACTGCAGACATTGAATCAGACTCAATCCTTCTCCTTTGTATCCTATAAGTATACACACTAAACTTGTGAGTATAAGTCTCTGTATATATGATGGGTGCTCACTGCGACTGGGCTTGGTGGTTGGAAGGGCTTATTCATGGAGTAGTGGGCACAAGTCAAGGAGGAACAGATGCTGCAGGAATAGTGGAATATTCTAATATTGTCTGTTTAGCTCAAATTATAGATGGATATCTTCCATGGAAAAGATAACTGAACTTGGATTCTTTTGTATAGATCTGAAATAGTTGTTCTGAAAAGAGCAAATCATATAAGGAACCATGTCACAAAAAGAATGCCCTTTATCAGGGATAACTGTAATCATTACCTTCCTCTGCATGATTTGCCTACCAGTTTAATCTCTAACTTAATGTTTCTGATAAAAGTGATGGCATGTAAATACTAAAAATATATCAGATTTCTTTAAAAATTAAGCATATCAAGCTGTTTTAATATCTGAAATGCCTGTTATAGCACTACATAAATTTTATTTGATCCATAGCATATACTGACAGTATGAATTTTACAGTACTGTAAATATTGTAATGTATTTAATGTATATCATAACAAATAAATAATATAGTGAATATCTGAAGGGCAGAACCCAGCATACCCAAGAAGACACACTTAAGCCAACTGATATGAATAAAGATATCTTGATTTTTTATGTTTTACTGATTTTATTTGACTGTTGTGAGCCTCCCAGAATCATTGAGAGTCGGGTGGCATACAAGTTTAATAAATTAAATTAAAATAAAATCAGTGTCACAATAAAATAGTACATAAACATAAGTTTTAAAATCAAAGATGACATTTTAGATATAACAAATGAAAAATTAGTCTTAACACCTAGAAGAAAAGAAGCCCTGCATTGAATATATCAGAGAGAGCCAGTTTGATATAGTGGATAAGGCACTGGCCTAGAAACAAGGAGGTTGTGAGTTCTAGGCCTCCCTTAGGCATGAAAACCAGCTGGGTAAATTTGGGCCAGTCACTTTCTCTCAGCCCAACCTACCTTGCAGGGTTATTGTTGTGGGGAAAATAGGAGGCAGAAATATTAGGAATATTAGGTATGATTGCTGCCTTGAATTGACAAAATATTACAAGAAAAAAAGGTGGGATAAAAATCTAATAATAAATAATAAAATTTAATAATATCAGCTAATACAATATCAGTGAATTTTAATTATGAGTGTGATGAAAAAGAAATCCACAGAATAAGCCATGGCTAAACAAGCTTTCAGGTACATTTTTATGACATTAAGCAAACTGTAGCTCTACCTTCTAATTTCATACTGTTTCCAGTGCCAAGATTTGCTAGAAAAATTACTGAAGACTATTACTGTAAGTGCACTCATATCAACCACTTGCAGTTTCAAAGAGCCCTTACCCAGGGCTATACCAAGGCATTGCAATAGCTTTTTATTCAATACAGTCAACAGCTGAAAACTGAAATTGATTTTAAATTTTCAAAATGGAAAGGGTATAAACATGAACTAAACCATTTAGCATCATAATAAAAATGAAAACATTATTTCACAATTATGGGCATTTTATGAGATTTAAATTATGTTTTAGTTAGGGATACATCCTTCTGTACATTTTGCATAATTGTTAATTAACTTCTCAAACTGAGTGCATTCATTTTCAGTTCCTTCTTGTTCTTCAGCTGCATACTTACTTATCTGATCAGGCAAAGCAGAAAGTGATTTGACTACTAAGAACTGTGCAAACAACTTGAAAAAGTACCAACAATTGTACTAAGTACTAAACAACTGAGCTATAATTGGTTTTTAAAATATCCAGAAATTAAGTCCAGTGTCATCCATTCCAGGACGTAGCACAAAGATCAGTTTGAATTCAGAATGGACTGTAGACCTTGTGAGGAGTTAGGAGTGGGGAATCTCCTTATTATAGTTAAAGGTTAGCAAAATTACTTTCTAGTATCACAGTCTGATAATGATATAAATAAACAATAAAAAAGATTAATTATTTCACAATACCTCTGAAGTGTATAGCATTGACAATGTAGGTTTATTCTATCAAATTATTTGTATTAAGAAAATAAGTAAACAGAATCTCATATCCTGTGATTTTAAGTATCTTCTGGGAGCTAGGACTGTTCTTTGTCACTACAAGGCATTCAATGCCTATCTTATTGCCATCAAGTATTGAAAAATGATCATCTGTGTAGAATGAAAAAGTCATAAGAAAGAAGTACACTGATGTATATGGACATGTGGTGTGTTCTATAATGATGGTACTTTTTCCATGGCAGTTGAGGATCATTGCAAAGAAGGTTCAAACAGTTTCATTCTAAGGTTTTTTTCTTTGACTTCGAGAAAGATTTGGCTAGAAATAGAGAGCCTTGGTACTGCTTGCAATGTGTGGTCCCTGGTGTCAGCAGCAGTATGAGAAGTGTATTAAACTCTATAGATAGTCATTCTGAGTCCAAAGAGCAACATGAAATGATCAGGGAAAAATGCACGAACTAAAAAGCTACCATGCATGAATACCTCCAAGAAACAGAATACAAAGCATTATATTTGACAGTATACCTTTAGCATAAATGCTCTTCTCTCTATAAATGCTTTATCTTTAAAAGAATGTATGGAACAAAGGACTACAAAAAGGGTGGAAAAGATTAGCTTTCTGAAGCATTTAATACTTATTCTTAAGATAACAGCCATTTCACTCTCAATTTTCATATAATTATGGGAAATCCTAATGCATTTAAAAACTGAATGTAGCTAGGGAATTGTTTTCTTACAGATGTATTCAGGGTTATCTGGCAGCTTTTAAAATCAAATGAAATATAAAAATCCCAAAATGTTTTCATAAAAGCCAGTTCAAATGTTACAATAATCTTATAATAACTGAACTTCAAGATGGAAATTTTAGGGAAATAACTACAGATAATTTTCTTTTGACAGAAACTTGTCTATTACCATATTTTTCCTGCAATAGTACCAGCAACAAAAGCAGTAGCAACTTTCAATGGCATCAATAGCGATTACAATCTTTTGAAAAGAAAAGAACACTGCAACTAAGAAACTCCTGGAAAAAGATTAAATCATATTGAAAATTAATCTCACTGCTACCCTATTTTCCCTTTTTTGTTAATAAAAGCAGCATCCAATCATGTTTTGAATGAATGAAAAGCAAGAATGTATATAACAAGCAATTAAATTGAATGCTCTATTCTAAGTGACAAAATAAATTCAGTAACATGTCTGAGCATTATGAAAGTCATATTCCAGTGGAATCTACACACACTCATACACAAATCAGGATCACAATTAATGACCTAAATCTGTCATTTCAAATACATTTGTTATCTAGTGGAAGTATCCTAGAGTATTTATTTAATTGTAGATGATTTCAGGTCCATAAATAAATAAACAATAAACATTATATCAGTAAGATAATAATTTGGTTCACTTCTAATGATGTCATCACTAAGATGCACTTATATTAAACTAGGCCTTTAAATACAGTGTTGAAATTCAGAATTCTGAAAGTTGTATAGAAAATATGCAGTTATTTAAGATTTTAAAATATTTTATATGGACCAATTTTTACAGAGCTAGCTTTGATTTTATGCTTGATGCAGTCCAGGATACTGATCTAGAAACAGTCAAATCAAGGGTAGCAAACTATATTCATTGTTCTGCAACAATGAATTCAAACCTGACATTTGTACACATGGACATCCATATAATGTTATTTCATGCAAATAAGCACAACCTTTAAAACAATTGTTCAACCTAGAGCCTCTTTAACAACATTGATGAAACATATATAATACAGACGATGAAAAGTTCTCAAATTAATAAAGAGAAAACTTAAGTGTTGATATGGAATTTGACAGAAGATGAAAAACAATCTGTGAATTGGCTAACTGGCTTTAACATTACTGCTAAATAGGCTAAATAAGAACAATTATTTACCAGCTTGAAAACATATAATGCCTGATATTTCTAGATGAAAGAAATGAAATTTGTCTTGGTTAGGAAGAACTGCAGCAGTCAAAATTAATAATTTACCAAGACTAAATTTTCTGTTTCAAATTATTCTAGTTCCTATTGAGAATAAAGTACTGAATGATTGGCACAGACAAATAATGAATTAAATACGGTCTAACAAAACACCAAGAAACAGATTCAAGAATTTGCAAGATTCAAAAGAATGATATGGCCTAGTGGTTCCAAATTTCAGACTGTAGTATCATGCCAGTCACCCAGTGTGGATTTCAGAATGGATTATACTTCTTTATGGTATAATGGAAGGGCCAGGCTTTCCACAGGGATTGCATAGATGTATTTGGGTTAATATACATAGAAATAAACCATTTTCTAGAAACTATCTACAGACACTCCTCTATTCGTAAGAATACGTTATGTTCCAAGAGGCTGTTCGTAAGTCCATTTTGTTTGCAAGCCCAACCAAGTATAAAAAACATGCCTCCCAATGTGTGACAGTGCTGCCAAGCATATGTATGAGGCTCACCATAAACTAACCCTTTCCTGCCTTTTCCCACTTTCTGGGACCTTCTAGGTTGAAGTTGCAGACAGGTTTGTTCGTATCCACAAACGCTCAGTAAGTAGAGAATTAACTCAAAACTTCATAAGTAGAGGACCGCCTGTAATATTAGGCAACTTACTCAATATCAAGGATAAATATATATAAAAGAAGAATAAGATCGATTTCTCCCATCTTGCTTCATTACTAAATGTCTACTTTTATGATGAAGAAAATACTATACCAAGTAAGGCACATATAAACTCATTCAGGTATGGAAGCCAAATAGGGCAGAATACTTCAAGACGGATGTCTTGTGCTACCAGACACAACTACAGCGTGTCTTTTAATATTTGGCCTTCTTTTTGTTAAAAAAAAAAAAAAGACGACTGAGTAGTGGATAACATGGAAGAGTAACAAATACACTTGGCCAGGCCTGACACTAGATAGACCCTCACATTCTTTACTAGGTATCTTTAAGCCAGTTTCTACCTCTCAGGCTAAGCTACTTCACAGGACTGCTGTATTGTAACAAGGGGAGGGAAGATGTCTTTTGATCTGGGAGGGACAGCAGAATATAAATGTCATAACATAAAAGAATACATGCACATATGTTTATCCATCATGCTATTTCCTTTTAGGGTAAGCAGTGATATGCAATAATGCGTGAAGTGCAGAGAAAAAGTAAGCAAAAAAAAAATTAAAGATATGAAGTAAGAAAAAAGGAATACAGCTAATTCCATTCCTTACAATACAGCACATTCTACCCACTATCTTTCAACCAGCATTTGTATCTTAAAATTTCTCCATCTATTCCTTTATCTTTAGTTAATATTCTACAACAGTACACAAATTCATCTACTTGCTCTATTTTGTTGCCTTTTTAATGTATAACTTGCACTGGTGCACTCCATTTTCTCTGTCAAACAAAACTACCAAAACTACTTTGATGCATTAATTTTTAGTTTCATACTCCTTGTTGCATCATGTAATCTATCTAACATTCATGGCAAATGATTCAGGTTGTCAGCAAAACAATGCCATAGTCTGCATACAAACGTACGTATATATTCACATCCCCAGCCAACATGCCTCCAGTATCACTATAAGCATTTATGCATTTGTCCATAAATATATTATATCAACTGGATATCATGTATCCTTGTTTTACTCTCTGTGTAATGCTGAAACATTCACTAAGTCCTTTATTTATCAGACATGCTTTATTTCCTTTTATATTACATTCAGCAACCAACCTTCACTTCCATTTTCATGCAAAATATGCCATAATTCAAGCCTATGTATTTTATCAAAAGCTTTCTCAAAACCAACAAACACATCCAGCTATACATCTTGGCCTTGGGCCAAACAGGTGATGTAGTAGAAATGCTGACCCAGTGCCTGGAGGCTCTCAGGGTCAGGATGGGGAGGAACAGGGATTGAATCCCTCCAAGATTGAGTGCCCTTGGCTTTGTGGGCCAAATGATTCCAAGAAAATGCCCTCTTTCACTCTGAATAGAGTTCTGCCACCTGTTTAGAGATGGCTTGCAATCTGGAGGTCCTCCTGGATTTAGAGTGCCTGCTTTTAATCAGCACATGGCAGCTGTGACCAGTTGTACAGTTACATCTTGTGCACTAATTGTAACCACTCCTGGATAGGAGACCCTGCTCATAGTCATTCATGCTGTAGTCATTTTCTGTTTGGATTACTGTAATGTGCTCCACACAGGGCTGCCCTTAAAGAACTTTCAGAAACTGGATGGTCTCACCCAGCAGCTTCACACAGATGTTAAACTGCAGAGGACAGAGAATAGAATCCTGCAAAGCACATTTCTATGGCTAGATGTCCCCCACCCCATACCAAATGGAACTAGTCATATAGGAAGGAGGAAAGTCAACACAACACTGTGTCTTCCACTCACAATTCCTGAAGCTGCTCTAGAAGGATACTTTGATTAATGATATTGAAAACTGCTGAGAGATCAAGGAGAGCTGGGATGGATGCATCACCCCCATCCTTATCCTGCCAGAGACTATAAAAAAATAATCAATGCTGTATCAGTACTACAATCAGGACTGAAACCTAATTAAAAGGGAAGGTTGGACACAGGATGAAAATTGTCCAACACCACTGGATCCAGGATGGTTTCTTGTGGAGGATATGGTTCACCATCCCTTCCCTCAAGGATTCATCCACCACCACCTGGATCCAACTGCAGGAAGTGATTATCTTAGCATCTTAGTTAAGTTCAGACCTTAGACAGAAAGATACCTGATTTTTTTAAAAAAATCTATATGGGCTGCTTATTCAAGTGCTTTGTGCTGAATTGGAGGTATATAAAAACACACATACTAGTAAATGGAAGTTTGTGATAAGAGCTCTGTCAAAGCCAGGTAGTTTTAGTTTGAGAAAAAGTAACCATTTTTTTGTCACCATTTCCACTGAAATAATAGCATTGTAAGTAATACTATGAAGCAAGTATGCACAACTTGTACTCCATTGGACTACAAACCATTTACCAAGTAGTGTGGTTTCACAGGTTCTTGATATCCATCTCCCCTCACCATATTTACTATCTACAGCGTGTGGCAAAAAGAGTATTTGGGTAGCTCTCATACATGGCTCTGGGCTGAATTTGGTATGGTGGATGACAAAGTATACAAGTATATAAGAATAACTAATGAATTAGAGAAAAAATATCTAGTGAATGGTTTTGATACCACCACTGATATTCTTTGGTGGTCTTTTACTTGATTGTACAATGAGTCATGGAATGCAGCATAATCAAGTATGCTCCACAATTTCTATAAAAAGTCAAAGCATTTTGCTATGTGATTTTTATCACAGGCTTAGACCAATTCTCAACTGCTTTCTATAGTTTTTTAAAATAATTTTTATTGTTATTGAAGATTTTTTTTAAAAACAACAATAATAAAAGACAATATAAACTAAACTCAAAAAGAAAAAGAAAGACAAGGAAAGATAGAATAGAAAGTGCAAGAGAAGCAACAAAAAAAAAAGGGGGGGAGAGGAAAAAATAAGAAAAAGAAAAGAAATATTTAAACAAGTGACTTCTGATCTTCATCGCAAGTACAAACAAATTTATTGATTCTTCACCCCCTATAAAGCTACATGCAAGTATCTCTTCTTCCCATAACCCATCCCTTATATATACACAAATCTATAAATCCATACATTTCAGTCCCGGTGTCAGCAAAAAGTCCATAAAGGATTCTCAGAGTTTTATATCTTGTCTTATTTTAGCCTTAGTCAAACAAACCAACTTTGTACTCCTTCCTTTTGCTTCTAACAATCTTGATCTTCAATTCATTCGGTCTCTCTTCAGTTTTTGTTTTTCCCATCTCAAAGGCTTCTTCAAGGCTTTAGCAAACCTCTTTTATAAATCAAGTAAGGAGTCATTATCCAGGTCATTCTCTTCGCTTATCGTTTGTATTTCCACTTTAACTGTTATCTCTGTCTTAATAATCCACATTTTTTTTTATTTTCCAGTATTTCAACAACTTCTTTATATTCTAATATTTCTGCATCAGATAAGGCGTGTTTCAGCTCTTTATCCTATAGATCTTCCAAGGTATTCTCTTTCACATCTGCCATTTCTTCTTTAATATCTTTTAGAAATAATCTATCCATAGAAGCAAACATAATTGCTGACATTGTAGCTGCTAGTTTCTGTCCCCATTCTTCAAATATCTCCTGGAGTATTTCAAATGTCATACCAATTTCTGTCATTTTGTCCCAATGCTGGCCAAAGACAAAAGGCAAGCCTGTCTCTCTCTCTCTCTTTTTCCTTTTATGCCTGGAATCTTTAGTCCCCTCTAGTGTCCAATTTCTGAAATCATAAAGTCTTGAATTTCTATTATGGCTTAAGGTAGACTAAACAATTTAGTTCCCATGAAGGCATTATTTATTTATATAATTATTTCCAAAATCTTATAGCAAAAGTCCAAATTCTTCTGGTCTCTTAATTAGTTTATTACTTTCTTGAATTAAAGTCTTATTCAGCTTTTTGCCATTTATTTCAAACTCTTTAAATTTCTAAACGTATAATTATTTTTTATTTTATTCTGGAACGAAGGAAAACTTACCAGGTGGCTTTGCAAACTTGTCATTTTTAAGATCTCTGTTAGCCTTGAGATAGTTAAATAGGTAATTTTAGAAAGTGATTAGAAAGTGAGGTTAGCAAACCCAGTGTCCTTAAAAAGACTCCACCGCAGCTGAGCGTAATGGCTTCCCTTTGTCTCCTGGCAATGAAACTCATGGGAAACTGCTGTCCTGTGGTCTCCTTGTGAGGAGCAGCCATCTGGAGTACAAGTAAGCAATCTTTCATCCTATCCTTATCCAGAGAGGTTCCATGGGAGTGGTCTACTTGCCTGCCCTTCGGTTGTGGCTGTGAACTCGACTCCGCTTGTTTGGAGACGTGCTAGCTTTCCATTCCTCACCCAGAAATTCTCATCTGCTTTCTTTCTATAGTAACTCAAATTGTTATATATTAACTTAGGAAATTGTTATTTGTACAGGGATTTGGAGCAAATATCCCCCTTGTGGGTAAAAGGGAATTTCTGACCAGGAAAGTTCAATAATACTGATTTTGGGCATATTTATAGCAGCTAAGAAACACCAGATAAGTTATCCAGGTTTTATTATAGAAACTATTGCCACAATAGTAGCACAACATACCTCATTTTTTTGACTTCGCATGGCATCAACTTCATATTCAGCATATTGTGGATCCTGAGCTGGGTCCCTAGCTTCTTTGAAAATGCCTACATTCTGAAAAATATAAAGTAAAAAGAATAAAAAACAATTCCATTTATTTGCTTAACTTAGGCCTGCCCTGAAATATCCCTGTAGAAGAAGTAGAGATACATTTTCATTCCAAGTATCCCATTTTCCTTTGCTAATTATTTGTTGTGGACCTTTTAGTTGAAAGGCTCTTTATTTTATATTATGATGTAATGATTAATTGTATTATTGTTTCAATTATTATTTTATTCTGAGTCTGTACTATCTTAATTATAAGTACATAATAAATAAAACTACTACTGATCATACACAAATTAATGCATAATTCATACATATGAATTTATAAGTACTAACATTCATAATACATGCACATACTGTACATCACTTCATACTCATTCTTCCAGACACACAAGATATACTGACAGCCTTTCACACAGTCTCACTCAATCTACTTCCTTTCCTAGTATGCAGAAATTAGATCTGAAAAAATGCTCCCCTGAAACCAATGGGAAGTTTTTAAAACTTTTTTAAAACATGGGCAGGGTTCTGAAGATGTAGGTTGGATGGACAGGTAAGCTGAACCAAATTTGGCCCTTGGGACCTGTTTCCATCACGGAGACTAATCCTACTACTCTATCCTGGCTGAAAGCCAACTGCATTGAATGCAGATAATCAGAATCATTCAAACATATCTGGAGCAATGAGGGTTCATCATCTCAATAACCTTTTCCAGAAACAAAATATTTGAGACTGCCCTATAACTGCACATATCTTCCAGTTCAATGAAAAGTTTCTTCTATAGCTGCCTCCTTTAGACAAGGGGAAGACAACCTACTCACAAGAAGCAACTGATCACCTCATCTAAGCATAGGCATGGTCCCAAGAGGGCCAATTAATCAACCAGGAGGGTGGATGGGTGAGCAAATAGTTGCCTTCTTCCCTCTGCATACACTGTTCCCAGCCTTGAGATCCTCAAGCCCCCCCGCCACCAAAAAAAAAAAGATGCAAGAAGCTCTTGCTGAAATTACATTCCTATGACCTGTGCAACACTGGAGTCCAAGTTGAGAAGGTATGATACAAATTGTTCACAGCAAGCCACTGACTGTTTCAGTTCACTCACTCTATCATATTAATCAAGATGCTGCAGAGTATGTCAACAGACTTTAGAACTATTATTTAGTAACACTGAATTAGATAAAATGGCTTCATAGACATTTTAGACAAGAAGATTGTGTTGTTACTACCTAGAGCAGGGATCAGCAACATATAGCCCATTTTGGCAATGGGTTCATCAGCCACCTTGATGTAGGCAGAGCCACAAATCCTCCAGAAATAGTGTGGCATGGGCTCTGGACCCTGTGCAGTAGGTTGCTGACTCCTGGTCTAGAGGCTATAGGGACTTGGATGGGGGAGAGCTGACTCAGACTCAACCCTCATAAGACCAAGTGGCTGTGGATTTTGGGACCACCTGGATCCCAAGACTTTAGTTCTGACCCATCCCAAGTCATGAGACCCATCCAAGTCTTTGGTTCTGGATGGGGTCACAATGCCCCAAACGAACCTGGGGTGCAACTGTAAGTTGTCCTAGACTCAGGACTTTTACTTCAAAGTCCAGATGGTAGCTGTGGCTTGGAAGGCCTTTTCACAGCTCCATCTTGTGCACCAATTGTGCCTGCTTCTGGATTGGAAGGCCCTGCTTGTGGTCAGCTCGTAATTACTACAATGTGCTCTATATGGGGCTATCCTTGATGGCCACTTGGAAGCTGTAGCTGATCCAGAATATAGCAGTGGGGTAGTTATGGACCTTGGTATGCTCAGTCATATTTTATTGGCACAAACTGTGGTGAACAAAACTAATAATTGGTGTTAATTAGAGGCAATTTAGATATAAATTAGACATATGCCTACCTTTGGGGGAAATGCCTTTCCAAAAACCTTCTTCCATAAATCCAAAGGTGTTTGTGCATGCAACTTTCCAATGTCACTATCAGCAGCAGGAGGGGGACCTAATGGTTATTAAAATTATTTGTAATAATATTTACTCAATGATTTAAAAGAAAAATCAGCCATCTGTCATCTGTTCCCTCTTCCCATTTTCTCCAGAACACCCCTGTGAGGTAGGCTAGGCTGAGAGAGAGTGACTGGCTTAAAATCATTTGGTGAGCAACCAGATGGCCAAGAGGCAACTCAGAACATTGAAACTACTATACTACAGCTAAAATCTGTACACATACTGTATGTCTGGGTGTAATTCTTACTGAACTCAGTAAAACTTACTGCGGACCAGATATGCATAGGATTACACTGTAATTTTCATAAATAGGATAGTATCAAAGAAAACTTTTGAATCTTTTAAAATTTTTGCAAACTACTTCAATAATATCATACATAAATGCATTCTGTAGATGTTTCAGAACCACTTTTATTTTTGTCTGTTTCATCCTTGTATTCTCTAAATTCTCAACTCTGTATGGACAATAATAACTATACCAGACTGAAAAAAGATCACCAACCTATTTGACTAAGAGAGTCCATTCCTGCTGGGATAAAGAGTGGTTTACTTGAGTCCACTGACATGGATTTGCTTTAAAAATATGAAAAGAACAAATTAGTTATTAACACTGTCCAAAAGTCTAATTTGCAACGTAGATAAATGAGCAGGACTATGCAATTCTTCATATTCAGTTCCAAAAGGTACTTTGGAGTGTATGAGGGCATAAATGTAACACCTGTCTGCAACTCTTTAAAGAAACTATGGTTTTTCCTGGGACTGCTACAAAAGCCCACATGTTACGAAAGTTTTGCTCATTCAGAGCAAGAAAATATTCTCTAGAGAAAAACCTTATTTAAAATTTTTTTCAACGTGTGTAATTTTGCTTGCTTCATAACCCTTAATGTGGGTGGCCAAGATTTGAGAACAAGAATCCCAGATCATATGGAAGAGTTGCCTTAAAAAATCTGTTTGTATTCAGTTGCTGAACACTTTGGATAGGATTGCCATTTATATAAAATCATGTAACTTACCTTCTGTCAAAGCCAAAGGCCAAGTGGTTAATAAGCGCACGTGTTTTCAACCACAGAGCTTCAGATTTGCTAGTAAACTGAGAGAAGAACATAACAATTTGGGTTATACTCTTCAGAGGAAACATAGTAAAATGCCATTCCCAGCCCATTCCAAACTTGCCAATAATATTATGAACATACACTGATTCCTGTGGCCCATACTACATCAGCTTTGATGTAGAGACAATATTTCTAAGTTTTTAAGATCTCGTTAATTCTAACCATTAATAATTTTAAAGACTGGTGCATGTCTACTTCCTTTAAAAGGGTTAAATATTATCCAATATTATCCTTTTAATATTAAAAGATTAATATTATCTAATTATTAATCTTTTAAAAGTATTATTATCCTTATATTAATATTTTAAGATAATATAGCACATGTGGCAGGTTCCCTTGAAAGTCACAGAAAAAGTATGGGAAGAGGATTTGGGATGTCAGCTCTGTAAGTGAGCTTGCAATTCTTTATAGCATAAATTTGCCATCATTTATGATACTGCATTCCTCTGAAGTAATGTTATAGCAATCAACATCCTTCTATATTCATTGGAGTACTTTTAATGAAACTGGGATATATTACCATGTACAGTAGCCATGCCTATTTAGTTATTCATCTTGATTAAATAATTCAAGAAGAATGAGAATATTCTTTAATAAACTTTGGTAATTAATCACATTGTAGGTTCATTGTTCATACTTCCTAAGATTTATAAACAGGTGCAACACAAGAAAATTCCCCTTTTCCTGTTAGTTGCCAGATTTATTACTGCAAATAACTAGAAAACTACAGTATGTTTTTGGGGGCGGGGTTACTGTTATTTAAAAGTACAGGAAAATTGCAATGGCTAAAAAAACACAATGGTAAAGTATTTTAAAGAACAACTGCAGCTTGTTTTAATGAAATCTATTCTCCATTTTTAGCTATATTTTCTGATATACCTAAAATATTTTCTAATACCTTCATTTACATAAAAACCATTTTGAGTAGACAGCTGAGTATGGAGGACTCCCACTTAGAATCCTTTTTAGTAGAAAACCGGGGTATACTGTAACCATTTAAAATGAATATATTTATAATTCGGTATTTCTTCTTAGTATTATATAATCACTTACATACATATAAATATATAATGGTATTAGTATTGCCAAATGCATACATTTGTTGTTAATTTTTGTTTTTTTCCCTTTCTACCCTTGTAGTTTTATATTTCTGTATTATTGATATGTGTCTGTTTCAATAATAACTTTTAAAGGCCTGGCCTTGAAGGGACCTCTGAAATATTCTCATAGGTGATATCAGAGAGAAGGAAGTCCTACTGAGGATGTGCTGGGAGAACACTCTGGTTCTGAAGCTTGTAGTAAAAGAAATAAGTATCTATGCCAATAGATCAACTGTCTTGTACTGAAAACAATGGACATATTTTTTTTGCGGCAGGAAAAGATAAAAGTAAAAACCCTGTACCTTCTTGGTATCAGCAGGATTTTAGAGAGGGTGTCTGCATGCAGTACAGCTAACAATTCAGGTTACAATAGTGTTCACTGAGATTAGTTGGTCAACTAAATATCAGTTAGATCCAATAATCTACTAACTACAATATAGTGATTTAATTCAGAAGCTATCAAGCCTTCACACACAAAAAACTGATTCATTGCAACATAAAAATAGTGATTTTTTTTTTAATACAGAAGAATTTTCTTTATTGAAGAGTATTTAAGATAACCGTAACATTTCTATACTCTAGATTTAGATCTATACTATCCATAGTGTTACAAACTTGTTATTATGTTTCCTTTGGTTGTACTTTTGTTTGTAAATAAAATGTACCAATTTCTTCCATCTGGCCTTGTAAGGAAATTAATTGAACATTTCATTTACATTCCCTTGTGCTATAATTTTTTCAAACAGGGCAGGCACAATAATACATAGTACTAGACAATTCATGACCCGCTGGTCATCATTTCAGAGATACTTCCTTATCTAAACAGAGAAACATAATGACCAAGGGAAAAAAGCAGTGGGAGTGTGAGCGACTTATGACTTGCTGCCGGCTTCCCCCTTGACTTTTCTTGTGGGAAGCTGGCAGGGAGCATCAGAAATCTCCTTCCCTCCCTCCCTTTTTCTCCTTCCTTCCTTCCTTCCTTCCTTCCTTCCTTCCTTCCTTCCTTCCTTCCTTCCTTCCTTCCTTCCTTCCTTCCTTCCTTCCTTCCTTCCTTCCCCCCCCCCCCATGTGTAATATAAGTGTGAGCTGTTTGCCCTCCCCTCACTATCTCAGGAGAGCCCTGGTGCAGCCTCCTCCTCCTCAACTGACTCAATGGAACTGCCTGCCACTTTGCTGGGGGGAGGTGGAACAAAGGGAGCTGTGGACCATGAGGAAAACTGCACTCCTGCTCCTCATTCTGGCGTATCCCCAAGGGCCCTCTTCCTTGAGGGAGGAAGAGGACTCACCTGTTGACTGCCTGCACCCCCCCCCCCCCCGCCAGCCCTATCTTGCCAGCAGGCATCTGAGTCATTCCCTCATCCTTCCCTCAATGCCCACCACCATTAAGAGTTTTAAAATGTTGGCCTTGGTTCCAAAGCAGCCAATTGCCACTTGCCCATCGGGCCTGGCCACCAGCTGACTGAGTGCAGGGGACAGAGGGAGGCGGGAAAGAGGTTGGGAATATGCCTATGACAATCATGTGACCTGGACTGACTGCAGCAGCACAGCAGTGCTGTAGTGGCCACAAATTTCCCAAATTTCAATCCCACCAGAGTAATGGTTCCTGGATTTTGGATGCATTCTGTAAGTTAGCCCATTTGAGGTACCTTGGTTCAAAAACTGTTGCCCCATGATGCACTGTTTCACCCAACTGAAGGCTACAGACATGAGAGTTTTAGTAGTATATAGATTCTAAATGTATTTGTATCTGAGATTTTCAAACATATATTTTTACAGGACTTTTTTTAAAATATATATTTTTATAAGATGGAATTTGGTTTTTTCATTCTTGCCACACATTAAGTTTATATTTTTAGTGAAGCCAACAGAACCTAAAAGGATTAAATATCAGCTGGAATGTACTTTTGAAATATAACAGACATACCGCTAAAGATGCACCATAATAATGAGCAACAAATCGAAGTGTCTTGTATATTATTTTTTTCATCTCAGAATCAAAGTCCTAAAAAAATGAATAATATCCCAGGTGTTTTATAATGTATAACAGTGTTACATTACATAACAGTAACTTTTATGTGAGATGGGTGACTATATAAATATGATAAACAAATAAAATAAAAATAAATAAATAAATATTCTTAACTAAGACATATGTAACAATTCATATTATCTCAAACATTACTTTCACCTCAGTATTAGTAAAACCATATTACTGTTTCTCTGAAAGGTGATAACCTAGCTCTGTTATTGCCATTAATTTATCAAAATGTGTGAAAGCAGAATTATAGAGATGGATTATTTTTATTAATTTTTGGTACAATAAAATGAAACTGGTTTTCATCTTACCTTTTATTTTTACTGACCTTAAATGTACATGGACATGTTTAAATCTATTATTATTGCTAGAAATAAATTAAATGAATATGCCAATGTATATATGATGAAATTTTGCAATATTGGCCAACTGTTAAAACTACTATAACTAAATAATAGTGCCAGAGGAGTTTATCTGTTTCCAAGCATGAACTATATAAACTAAGACTGATTCAGATATAATTATTCTAGCCCAATAAGCCTTGCTTTATTGGGCCAAGAATAAATATTGTATCTATGTATAAATCAGGAAATTGTGGTTTAATTATAGACTACAAACCAATACTTCAAACCCAAACAACTGTTTGATATATTAAAATTAAATCGGAATTATCCAGCTTAGAAAACAGAAAACTGTGATTTAATAAACCAAGAACTCTTCTATTACAGTACAAGTAGTCCTCAAGTTACAATGGCAATTGGGACCAAGATTGCTGTCGCTAAGTGATGCAGTTGTAAAGTGTGATGTCATGTGACTGCATTGCTTAGTGACGGCAGTCCAGGAAGTCCCAGTTGTCATCATAACCCAGGATGCATTGGTCGTTAAGTGGGAAGTGGCAGGAGTCCCACACAAGGAGTGTGAGGGTGCCACAGGGAGGTGGGAGACCCAGCGCAGGCCATGCGTCAGTTGAGGGAGGGGTGCTGTGGTGTGGCGTGAGCGCAGGGAGGCTGGGGAAGGAGGGCATGGGATGTGTGTTATTTGAAGAATGGCATGAGCAGTCTTGGGAAGAACGCCAGGCTGGGTGCACACTGTCAGCAGAGGGAGGAAGATGGCAAAGATCAGCTGGATGCGGCTGGGCCTGTGGAATACAGGGTGGTGGGGGTAGCTGGGCTTTGAGCTGTGGCAGCTGGCCAGGGCACAGGGCTTGAGGTAGCACTGCTTCAGCCTCTGTGCTGCCACCAAGGAGTGCCACTGTGCAGGGCAACCAAAAGGGCAGAGATGGGGGGGAGACAGGTGGGTGGGGAGAGTTGAAGTACCCCTACAGTTGTAAGTGCAGGTGGGCTGCCAAGCACCTGAATTTTGATGATGTGATCGTAGGGGTGCTGCAACGGCCATAACTTTGGGGACCAGGTGTAAGTACCATTTGTTCAGCACCACTGTAACATCGAATGGTAGCTGAATGAATGGTCATAACTTGAGGATTACCTGTATAAGAACAGAAGAGAGGTGAGAAGGCAAGAGGGGTAGCATGGCTTCAAGAAGGTTATGCCTTAACTGGGCTTATTTAAAAAATTATTCTTTTTTTTTCCAGCATACTTCGGAAATATCATTTAAATGTGTAAGTTGTGGATACTTCACTAATGGGCATCTGATCATAATTACACCCACTATTTCTTGCCAAAGCTGTAATTCTGATCAGCTTCAACTACCTCTATCTACTTCTCAAAGACAAACTTTTTCTACCATGCCCCATAAGGGTCTGTTCATTCTCTTTTTTTGGAATATGGCCGAACCATCTTGAAGGAATATGACTTCTATCAAAGAAACCTAGGTCTGCAATGCTAGGAATTAGGCATCAGTAGACATGAATTGGCAAGAAGGTCTTATGTTACTACCAAGAGTGAAAGTTTTCTAAAATATACTGAATCCTACTTAATAAAGCTTAGAAACTGTAAGATTTAAGAATGCAAAAGGAACTTTTGTCATAATAACAATGTGTTCATTTTTATTTTTTAAATGCATTAAAATGAGACAACGAAAGGAACATGTGTTGATGGTAAACTGTATAACTACAACCCTGAAATATAACAATGTGTTCATTTTTATTTTTTAAATGCATTAAAATGAGACAACGAAAGGAACATGTGTTGATGGTAAACTGTATAACTACAACCCTGAAATTTTATAATATTAAAAGTTTAAAAAACACAAATTAGAAAGCATATTGAGACTTAATAGATTTCTCTAGGAGGGAATTCCACAATTTAACAAGTCCTATCTTTGCTACTAATGTATCTAATCTTCCAGGACTTCTTCAGCTGAATTTGATGAAGGTGCTCCTTCAAAAAACCCCATGGTTTCAATAATTTGCTTTATAAATCAATGTCAGGACTTAAGAACGTGAAACTATCATTCAATTCTGATCAGAGGAACAGATTAGTACTCCAAATCAATGGTTAAGTGATGACAGTGTGTAGATTTGCTAGAGAAAGAAGAATATGCTAATGATTCAGTCACTTTAAAATGGAAACTTCATTGTTACATATTTAACTTACTCATTCCCAATGGTAACTGTACATATTACATTCCTTGGCATCAATAAGCTAAAGGAAAAATAACACTTAGTACAAATAAATATATATAATGAAGTTATTTTAAAAAATAAAAATCCAAGTTCACCAAAATATACATAGCAAAAAAGCTTAAATGTATATTACTTACATGAAACAGATCATATTTGCTTCCAATTATAACTAGTGGAATTGGAAATGGGTCAATCAGCTCACGATCCTAATAAGAAACAACAGTATTTATCAATTACAAACGTATTCAGTTATCATGACAATGTCCTAAAAAGGTTAAAGCTCCATATTATATAGACAAGTGTCATTTCTCAATCTGAGCTTTGAATAAATAGAATTTAAGATTACATAGCAATTAATCTGTAATGGTCAAATGGGGATGCCACTAACTCCTAAGAAAGAAGAATTTATTAAACTCAGTTCAAACCATGAGGATGCCACATCTCCACCAGTCTGTCCTGATTCTTCCAAAATTAAATTTTATTGGGTGATCTCTGGTTCTAGTATTTTGGGAATAAGAAAATAGCTTCTCCTTGTCTATTCACAACATGCATATGTTGTACACCTCAATCATGTTCCCTCTCATTTGCCTCCTTTCAGCCCTAAAAGCACTAAATGTCACAAACTTCCCCAACAGAGAAGCTGCTCTATCCCTTGATCATCTTAGTTTCCCTCCTCTGAATCTCCCCTAGTTTCACTATATACTTTTTGATGTGCAGTGACCAGAACTGCACAGTATTTCAAATGGGGCTGCACCACTGATTTATATAAGCCCATTTTGATACTGGCATCTCTATTTTCAGTACCATTTTGTGTTGGCCTTTTATACAGCAGATGCATGCTGTGTTGACACCTTCATTGAACTGTTTACTATTACACCATGATTAATTTCCTCATCAGTCACTGCCAGCTCTGATCCCATTAGTCTGTATGACAAATGTTGACAGTTTTCAGTAAAGTGGTCAATAGAGAAAAACCAAATTTAGTCATATTGTTTTCTTCATTTTAATTGTTTGTTCATATTAATATTGATTAATAAATAATTACTCTATATCCATTTATTTATTTATCAAATTTATATAGCTGTCCATCTATACAAAGAAGTCTGTGCAGTGAACAGAAATAAAAACAAACCGATAGAGATCCACCAAAAAAAAACAAAAAAACCCCACAAAACACAAATCACACCCTGGGTCAAGGACCCTAAACAACGCATTATCAGCTCATAAACCAAACCACATCAACACCAGAGCTCCATTAACAACCTATGCCCAGTGTCTGGAGAAAGAACCAGGGTTATGCTGTCTGTATCTCAGGGGAGAGGTTGTTCCACAAGATAGGTGCCATGCCAGAGAAGACATGCTTTGTGGAGCCTGCCAGCTGACACTGCTTAAGCAATAGGACTCAGAGCAGGCCCACTCTGTGTCCTGTCGCAGGCCAAACACACACAAGCACACAGAGAGTCTGAGCTCACCAAGACATTCTGCCAGATCCAGTGGGATGGGAAGAAACTATTAGGAATAGGCAGTCCCATAAGTAACCTGGCCCCATGTAATGTAGAGCTTTAAAGCTGAACACCAGCACCCTGCATTGTACCCTAAAGCCCACTGGAAGCCAGTACAGCTCAAGTGGCAGCGATGTTCTGTAAACGTACAGGTAATCCTCGACTTACAACAATTGGGACTGGAATTTCCGTTGCTAAGCAATGCAGTTGTAATTGCGAGATGTCATGTGACCACATCACTTAGTGACAGCAATCCTGGCACTCCCTGTTGCAGTTGTTAAGCAAATTCCATCAGTCGTTAGCTGAGGACCATCCCAATCCAAGTCATTCCAGGCTTGGTCCCTCCCAACTCCCCCACCCACCTATCTCCCCCCATCTCTGCCCTTCTGGCTCCCCTGCACCCTGCCCTGACGACCTGTATTAAGGTGCTGCCAATACTGCACATGCCACTACATTTTGGTCCAACTAAAGCTTCTGAATGTTCTTCAAGGGCAGCCCCATGTTGCAGTATGTTGCAACAGTTCAATTAGGAGGTAATTAAGGCACGAGTGACCATGAGCAGAGCCTCCTAATCTAGGAATGGGTGTAACTGGTAGACAAATGTAACTGGGCAAATGGTCTCCTGGCCATGGCTGCCAACTGCTCCTTGAGCCAGAGCTGGGGATCCAGGAGAATCCCCAGATTGTGCACAACTTTGCCTGGGGGAGTGTTTTCCCATCCAGAGTTAATAATGGAGGACCCTAAAACCCACAGCCACTCAGTCTTGTCAGGGTTGAGCCAAAGTTGGTTCTTCCCCATTCACACCCACCCATTCTCTAGGCACTGAGAAAGCACTTTGACTTGGATGGCCTGGGGCAGAGATGTATAACTGAGTATCATCAGCACAGCTAGGATACTTAATCCCTCACTGAGGGATGACCTCACCCAGCATATAGCACGTGCAAAACTTTTATATAAGACAAAAGCATGATGCCAGGTATATTTTCAGTGACAGCTCTGGCAATCTATTTTACTTTCTTCAAGAGAGCATATTACCAATTGAGTGTCAAGGGCTGATATTAACATCCCTAAAAATTTCTTATTTAATTAGTTGTCATGTTATCAAAAGATACTGACTTTGTGACAGACATTTGAATAAGTGCAAAGTATAGAGTTGTACTGAAGGTTGTTGGAACTACATTTTTTCCTTAAAACTATAGCTTCCTTGAGTTGCCTTGCCAGGTAACAAAAATGTATAGAAGTTATCACCGTCATTTCAAAAGGAGATTATAAAACCAATATCAAAGTGCTTCTGTAAAACCGTATCTCTTGATTATTGTAACATGCCATAACAATAGCATTAGATGTCTAACTCATAAGAAACCTTTTCTCCTTCTTTCTGCTCCTACTAAATTTTCATTAAATTGCTATAATTTTCCATTGAACAACTTCTTTTATATCTAATAGATTTTCACTCATGCATGAAAATATAAAGGAATTGTTTATGATTCTCAAAACGATTAACTTTGTATGAGATTGTGACATATGAATAAAATACTAGTTCTTACTGGATGATCCTTTGGCACATTGTTCCACATCTTCCGCTTAATTTCAGTAGCTATTTTGGAACTGTTTTGTCCCAGTTTTGATATAATTCTGTCTACATGGTTTCTAGTGACTTGTAGAAGACTCTCCATGGTTGGCCAGAGTTCATTTGGTTTTGAAAGATCCAAGACAAGAATAATAGCAAATGTCCTATAAAAAGAAACCTAATTTTTTTAAAGGTATCACCTTAATATTTCACCTATAATGAGAACTTTTGACTCATGTTAGAGTCAAAACACCCCTTCCCAAAGTCTCAGAAGATTATATTAAACATTAAAGCAATACAATTTCCCCTTGAAAATGGTTTAAACTTTATAGAATCTTTTGGTATGCTGTTTTATTAGTTGGATTGATAAAACTGGTTACTGTGAATTAGTGAATAGTCTGAGAGTATCTGATGTAGTAGTACAATACTGATGAAGATAAGATGGCATAGGACAAAACAAAATTATAGATTCTTTCCAATTTAAGACTATAAACCATACTACATTTTGAGTTATTTCTACAAACAATAGCTAAAACTAGCAGAGTTAGTTGTACTGTAATAAAAATTAATTTTTTTTGATGATGCTAGAATAGGATTGACTACACAACTCTCCTACTCAATTCAAAGCCCCAACATTGGCAGAAAACTTCACAGCACAACCTTCATAGAACTGAATGGAAATTATTATTTACAAGAAAAATGACTAAGCACTTAAAACTAAAAAAGTTGAAATTGAAATAATTTCTGAAAAATGAGGTTATTTTTGGTAACTAAGTTATTCATTACTTACCTTATATTAACTGCCATTATTGGTATGGGGATTAAATCTAACAATGAAGTTCCACCACCTAATTCCCAAAAGTGAGCAATATCTTTAGGCTGAAAAAGTAATAGAAAAAAATCCTCACATTGTAATGTTTTGATGCATTAGCAGCATTTTCAAAATTTATATAGTAGATATGTTTCAATTACATGATTTCTCAGATGTCAAAAATGATAAGACACCAGTACGACTTTTATATAAAACCTAATACATTCTTTGGTTCTATCCAAATATACTGCAATTAAACATACATTTACCAAAACTATTAATGCCAGATATAGATTCCAAAATATTGAATAAGCAAGTAACAGTATAGGCAAGCATCAGAAAACCCACAATTCTGTAACATGCTTTGCTCTGACCCGTTCCTGCTGGAGTCAACATAAAGAAACTGCTTTATTGCCAAGAAAGGCAGAATGTGTTTTCATCTAACCCTAACCTGCCTAACCATCTGGAACCTACTTAACAGAGGAGCAGATAGTCACTGGCATCTGGAGCATTAGGAAGTAGAGGAAGTGAAGTCAAAAATATATTCCTTGCTCATATATAGCTAATACGAGAATCAGAGAGCCAAAGTATTAGTTTACTGGTCCTATGAGAAGACTTTCTTCTGGTATTAGCAGACTTTCATCTGATTCCTGAGATGGCTGGGTACTTTTATCAAATTATAATAGAAGACAAGGATGACCCTGGCAAGGGTATATAACATAGTTCTTTTTCTTTGGGGATAAATTGAGATTGAAAATGCCCCTCTACATACTTTTGTGATTTTGATGAGGGAGGAAGAGAACCCCTACACAAAGCAGTCAGTGTTTGTCAGATAACAAACCTACTTTACAGACTCTAAAGATCAAAGAAAGCAAAACAGAAACAGAAGCAGTAAATTGTGTGAACAACAATTGAAAATGTGGCTCAAAAATGCAGCAAATAAATGAGACAAAAAAGAAGAAGTAATGACTGCAGATGAATACAGGAGCCATAGTATAAAGTGGGAATTGATTTACTTACTTTATTTGGGCAACTATATTTTTGTTCAGATGACATACATATACTGCAATCAATATAGTATATTCATAGACTCATACGGCAGAAAGAGACAATTAGGCTACTATTGACTATAGATCTGCATTCAGGCAATTCTTTCCAGACATGGGATACTCACATGGTTATATCTGACAATACCCTTCAGTTTTCATTGGCTTGTTGCTGCAAACTTACTTATGAAGACTGATAGAGATACATACAGTAATGGATTTACATTTACTCATGACAGGCACAGGAGAATGAATAAGGCTATGGAGTGGGGAGGGGAAATGTCAGAATTGCCAAAATGGCAGACAGAGTCACAATGCAAGCCTCACCCTTTTTGAATATGCTGCAATACTGACCCACACACAGAAGGGACAGAGGCACACCATGATACTCCATTTGTCATCTTGCTACTTTTACACACCCCCTCCCCACTGTTGACGCTATGATAAAAACTGTAAGACATATAAACCTACTGATAATTATTTGACTAATTTACCCTTTATAAGTATCTTGTTAAGCTTTCCTTCAGAGAAACCCCAGATAAATTTAAAATGGATGTACTATATTATGTAGCTTTGTTCTGCTTCTTACAGGCCTTCAGTCTAATAATTTTGTTTTGCAGCAAATACATAACACTGTTTCCAAGCACTGCAAAGTATTTTACTTGAAAAATACAAGTCTTTCAAAGCTCATTACAATACTACTGTATGATGGCCAAAGGCTTCTACTGGGTGGTGCTCATGACATCTGTGATATGAGATGTAATGCACTGCTCACTATACATCATGTTTTAACTCTCAAACCCTAAAGATTAAAACAATGGCATTCACAAAACAGTTTACCAATATACTTACTGTATTATGCCCCTTTGCTCTTCTTCCAAAAGTATATTCCAAAGCTAGGGTTGGTTTTGGAATTTCATCCCTAAAAGATTAAGACACACAGCCTACCATACATGCAAAGTTATTGACAGGCTAGGAAAAAATTATAATATTATTATAACATTATAAATATTATAAAAACAAGTAGTTCATACAAAAATTTTCACATACATCCCACAGAAGAAAAACTGGCCAGAGAAAACATTCCTAATGACTATATTGGAGTGAAATCTCTATGGAATAATTAAACTAAAAACTGTTACAATTTCCAATAAATTACTTATAATAATTATGCTGTAAGAACAAAAATCTAGTACAGGAAGTCCTTGACTTACGAATGCAATTGGGACTTGAATTTCCATCGCTAAGCGATGCGGTCATAAAGCACAACAGGAATCCCTGCAGTCCCAGTTGCTGTCATTAACTGAATCTCATGGTCGTTAGGTGAAGCAACTTCCTGCTGGCTCCCCACAACCAAAGTCAGTGGGGAAGTGGCAGGAAGTTGCAAGTCCCAGGCCCGCAGGCATGTAAGTGGCTGCTGCCAAGTGGGGGAGGGAGTGAAGGGGTGGCCGGGGTGTGGGAGAAGGTGGGGAGTGTGCATGAGAGGTGCTGCACAGGTTGGGGAGGGTGCACGGGAGTACGTAAGAGGTGCCATGTGGGTTGAGGAGGGTGCACAAGAGGCATTGTACAGGTGAGGGAGGGTGCGTGAAAGGTGCCACCTGGGTCGGGAAGGGTGCATGGGGGTGAGGCATGGGTTGGGGAGGGTGTGCAAGTGACTGGTGAGCATGAGCACAGAGGGACTGGGGGAGGATGCACAGGTGGGGGAGACTTACCCCAGTGACTTGCAATCTTCCCTGCCAGTTTCCTCTTTGGGTTTCTGGGAAAGCCAGCATGGAAGGTTATAAATGGCAATCATGTGATCGCGGGGTGCTTGGGAACCCATTGTAAGTGCAAACGGGTTGCCAACCACCCAGATCATGATCAAGTGACTGCAGGGGTGCTGGGACAGCCGCAACTTCAATGACTGGTTGTAAGTCTCCTTTTTCAGCACCATTGTAACTTTGAATGGTTGCTAAATGAATAGTCGTAAGTCGAGGACTACCTGTAAAGCAGAATAGAAACTTAAGCAATCATAAAAGAGTTAAATGTGTATATTTAGGAGTGTTTACCCTTTATATCTCGAGATACAAAAAGTAGAAATTTGGCAAAATGAATATACAGCAGAAGTAGAGATTGCCAATACAATATCTCTGGCCACTAAAGCACTAATGGTGCTACTTGATAACACTATCAATTTAATAAGAAAAAGAAAGAAGCAATATTTCAAAAGATAGTCAAATCTCTCACGATTCTTACAAGATATATTGGTTCATAAAAATTGATGTCATCATAAATGTATTAGTATTTAAAATGCCATAAAAACTATTGGTTAGGTTATTAGAATAGGCTGATATAGCTAGTTTGCTGGAAATCAGAAAAGTCCAAAGTGGGAAATGAGGAATTCATTCTAAGTTTTTGATACAGTTCTAAGGGACCCAAAACAAATCATAATACTGAAGTATCACTCTAGTCAAAAGGTAGGTGCATGTTAAATATAAGTGACAAGTCCTATAATACTTGTGCACAAACATATCTGATATATTAACTATACAGTGCTCTTTATATGGTTCCTTCTAGTTGAGTTGTTCGAAAATAATTTATTATGTTGTATTCCTACAAAGATATTGTTGATGATATTAAGAATTTTGAATACTTTGAAAATATGAAATACTTCTCAAAATTTAAACACATACCTGTCAAGGCACCTCAATATAATACTAGTCTTACCCTAGAAATTAAAAACAAAGAATGCTATTGTAATGTCATTGATGCATACATATTGTATCATTCTACATGCTGTAACGTATTCTTCAAATAATTTCTAAGAAAATATCTGAAAATTACAAACTTACCCAGTTATATGTCATCTGATTATTGGAAAGTTAGCTTCAACTTTTTATCAGAATGTAGCTATGCTGCTATTATTACTATTAATTATTCAAAGTACTGGAAATGACAGTATTAATAATAGCAACAGGGCACTTAAAATGCAGGTATGACAGTAGCTATCCGTCTACCAATTATATTCATGTGAGAAATCATTGGTAATTGTATACAGTAGGGTAATCAAATAATATATTTCTACAGGAAGTGGTTTAAACTGATGAGGTGGAAATAAAAAGAATGCATGTAATATACATAACCTATAATACATAATTTATGACTTTATGCTGTAAGGATTAAACTGTTGGATAAAACAGATTATTCTTACAGCATGTGGATGTGTTGTCCTTATATTTTTATAAAAAAGAAAATACATGATTGCTTATGTTGTAGAGTTACGTTTATTTTTATAATGCTGATTCCTCCCATTTTGGGTATCCTTACTTAAAAAGTAAGGCCCATTGAGATTGGTTATATTTACTTGTTAGTAAGTATGTCCAGAACTGTAAATTCTATCAATGGTTTATAGGTTAATATATTTTCATACAGAGATATAGCTGAATATGTCAGCTCTTCAAGTTTATATTTAGTTTGTTCACTAGGCCAGCCTTCTCCAATCTGGTATCTGCCAAAATTATTTAGATATACCTCCCACAATGTAAAATCTGAGAATTCTGGGAACTGCAATCCCAAAATATCTGCAGGTATCAGATTGGAGAAAGCTGCAGTAGACAATCTTTGTCACTAGAGCACACAAGTAGGAAATATATTTACTACAGGTAGTCCTCGTTTAGCAACTACAATTGCGGCTGGTAACTTGGTTGTTAACGAAAGTGGTTGCTAAGCGAAACATCACAATTTTACAATTTTATTTTAGCTTTCCTTTGCTTTTAGACCTGCAAAGGTAGTAAATGTGAGGATTGGTCACAAAATTACTTTTTCATCACTGTTGTAACTGTGAAAGATCACTAAATGAGGCAGTTGCTAAATGAGGACTACCCGTACAGTCCCCTTCATGGATCACTGCCTTGTCGTGGCGAAGGGGCTTGCGTAACTCAGTGAAGCCATGAGCTATACCGTGCAGGGCCACCCAAGACGGACAGGTCATGACAGAGAGTTCTGACAAAATGTGGTCCACTGGAGAAGGAAATGGCAACCCACTCCAGTATCCTTGCCAAGAAAACCCCATGGACAATGTTAAAAGGCTAAAAGATATGATGCCGGAAGATGAGCCCCTCAGGTCGGAAGGTGTCCAATATGCTACTGGGGAAGAGCGGAGGGCATTTCCAAGTAGCTCCAGAAAGAGTGAAGCGGCTGGGCCAAAGCCGAAAGGATGTTCAGCTGTGGATGTATCTGGAAGCGAAAAGAAGGTCCGATGCTGTAAAGAACAATATTGTATAGGTACCTGGAATGTAAGATCTATGAACCAAGGCAAGCTGGATGTGGTCAAACATGAGATGACAAGATTGAACGTCGACATCTTGGGAATCAGCGAACTGAAATGGACGGGAATGGGTGAATTTAATTCGGGTGACCATTATATCTACTACTGTGGGCAAGAAACCCTTAGAAGAAATGGAGTTGCACTCATAGTGAATAAGAGAGTGGGAAAGGCAGTAATGGGGTACAACCTCAAAAACGACAGAATGACCTCAGTGCGTATCCAAGGCAAACCATTCAATATCACAGTCATCCAAGTCTATGCCCCAACCACTGATGCTGAAGAAGCTGAAGTTGACCGCTTCTATGAAGACCTACAACACCTTCTAGAACTAGCACCAAAAAAAGATGTCCTTTTCATCATAGGGGATTGGAATGCTAAAGTAGGAAGTCAAGGAGTAATCGGAATAACAGGCAAATTTGGCCTTGGAGTACAAAATGAAGCAGGGCAAAGGCTAATAGAGTTCTGTCAAGAGAACAAGCTAGTCATAGCAAACACTCTTTTCCAACAACACAAGAGACGACTCTACACATGGACATCACCAGATGGTCAATACCGAAACCAGATTGATTATATACTTTGCAGCCAAAGATGGAGAAGCTCTATACAGACAGCAAAAACAAGACCAGGAGCTGACTGTGGCTCAGATCATGAGCTTCTTACTGCAAAATTTAGGCTTAAATTGAAGAATGTAGGGAAAACCACTAGACCACTCAGGTATGACTTAGATCATATTCCTTGTGAGTACACAGTGAAGGTGATGAATAGATTTAGAGGATTAGATTTGGTAGACAGAGTGCCTGAAGAACTATGGACGGAGGTCCGTAACATTGTACAGGAGGCAGCAACTAAAACCATCCCAAAGAAAAAGAAATGCAAGAAAGCAAAATGGCTGTCTGATGAGGCTTTACAAATAGCTGTGGAAAGAAGGAATGCGAAAAGCAAGGGTGAAAGGGAAAGATATAAGCAACTGAATGCAGATTTCCAGAGAATAGCCAGGAGAGATAAGAAGGCCTTCTTAAATGAACAATGCAAAGAAATTGAGGAAAACAATAGAATGGGGAAGACTAGAGATCTCTTCAAGAAAATTGGAGATATGAAAGGAACGTTTAGTGCAAAGATGGGCATGATAAAGGACAAAAAAGGCAGGGACCTAACAGAAGCAGAAGAGATTAAGAAGAGGTGGCAAGAATACACAGAAGAACTATACAAGAAAGATCTTAATGTCCCTGATGTCCACGCTGGTGTGATCACTGACCTTGAGCCAGACATCCTAGAGAGTGAAGTCAAGTGGGCCTTAGGAAGCATTGCTAACAACAAAGCTAGTGGAGATGACAGGATTCCAGCTGAGTTATTTAAAATACTAAAAGATGATGGTGTTAAAGTGCTGCACTCAATATGCCAGCAAGTTTGGAAAACGCAACAGTGGCCACGGGATTGGAAAAGGTCAGTTTACGTTCCAATTCCAAAGAAGGGCAACGCCAAAGAATGCTCAAACTATCGCACAATTGCACTCATTTCACATGCTAGCAAGGTTATGCTCAAAATCCTACAAGCTAGGCTTCAGCAATATATGAACCGAGAACTACCGGATGTACAAGCTGGGTTTCGAAGAGGCAGAGGAACTAGAGATCAAATCGCCAACATTCGCTGGATCATGGAGAAAGCACGAGAGTTCCAGAAAAATATCTACTTCTGCTTCATTGACTATGCAAAAGCCTTTGATTGTGTGGATCACAACAAACTGTGGCAAATTCTTAAAGAGATGGGAATACCAGACCACCTTACCTGTCTCCTGAGAAATCTGTATGCGGGCCAAGAAGCAACAGTTAGAACCGGTCACGGAACAACCGATTGGTTCAAAATAGGGAAAGGTGTACGACAAGGCTGTATACTGTCACCCTGCTTATTTAACCTATATGCAGAGTACATCATGAGAAATGCCAGGCTGGAAGAATCACAAGCCGGAATTAAGATTGCAGGGAGAATCATCAACAACCTCAGATATGCGGACGATACCACCCTAATGGCAGAAAGTGAAGAAGAACTAAAGAGCCTCTTGATGAGGGTGAAAGAGGAGAGTGCAAAAGCTGGCTTGAAACTCAACATTAAAAAAACTAAGATCATGGCATCTGGACCCATCAATTCCTGGCAAATAGAAGGGGTAGAAATGGAAGCAGTAACAGACTTCATTTATTTGGGCTCCAAGATCACCGCAGACGGAGACTGCAGCCATGAAATTAAAAGACGCTTGCTCCTTGGGAGGAAAGCTATGGCAAGCCTAGATAGCATATTAAAAAGCAGAGACGTCACCTTGCCGACAAAGATCCGCATAGTCAAAGCTATGGTTTTTCCAGTAGTAATGTATGGCTGTGAGAGCTGGACCATAAAAAAGGCCGAGCGCCGAAGAATTGATGCCTTTGAACTGTGGTGCTGGAGAAGACTCTTAAGAGTTCCCTGGACTACTAGGAGGTCAAACCAGTCAATCTTAAAGGAAATCAACCCTGATTGCTCATTGGAAGGATCGATAATGAAGCTCAAGCTCAGATATTTTGGCCACCTAATGCGAAGAGAGATCTCTTTGGAGAAGACCCTGATGCTGGGAAAGATTGAAGGCAAAAGGAGAAGAGGACGGCAGAGGATGAGATGGTTAGATAGCATCACTGAAGCAATGAGCATGAAACTGAGCAAACTCAGGGAGGCAGTGAAGGACAGGAAGGCCTGGCGCAATATGGTTCATGGGGTCACGAAGAGTCGGACACGACTTAACGACTAAATAACAACAACAACCCGTACAGTGAGTTTTTATTATATAAGCACAAAGTATTCTATTTAAATAAAAATGGATTATCAATCATTACCCCATTTTTATTTCCTATAAAGAATAATGATCTTTCACAACATTCCAGGATATCTCTGTCATCTTCACTGGTTTCTCTTTTCTCAACTTCTGCTTTAGCAATATCCCATATGGTGTCACTAGTAAAAAAATCAAATCAAATAAAAATAACTTCATACAGAATAATGTTCCTATAATTCCAGTTAAGAAAGCCAGTTTTGTGTAGTGGTTAAGGCACCAGGCTAGAAACCGGGAGACTGAGAGTTCCAGTCCCACCTTAGGCACGAAGCCAACCGGGTGACCTTGGGCTAGTCACTCTCTCTCAGAGAAGGAGGCAGCGGCAAATCACTTCCAAAAAACCTTGCCAAGAAAATCTTGCCGAGCAGTCGCCAGAAGTCAATACTGATTTGAAGGCACCAAAAACAAAACAAAACAAAAAATCCAGTTAAGGAGCTTCTTTGGCAAACATCTTTCATTCTTTCTTCACTGAAATTGGGAAAGCTAGTAATACCAAATACCTGAATATTTTTTTAATTAAAATTTTATCTATCAACTACAAGCAAATATATTAGTCGGCTATGAATTTCTGCTTGATTGTAAATATGCATTAAAATCAGAATAGCACTGACAGTCATTAAATGATATGTGGCTTTGTGAAACTTGAATTCTAAACTGTATATAGGCTAGCACTCAGTTCTGCTCTTTTGTCACATTAATACATTTTTCCTTTATTAAAGGATGAAGGCAGGAATTCCTCTTTTTACTGATCGCTAACCCACATGGGGTGGCTTGCTGATTGAAGTTTATAAATGATGAATTATAAATTTATGAATGATTATAAATTACCATTTTTCTCAATAAATAAATTAACAAGTAGAATGTTTTTGACTTATTTGTTTAATTGGGTTCTCTTTATCTAGTTTTAGGCCTTGTGTGGAGGCCTAAATCACATATATTTTGGATCATATTTTGGGTCATATTTATGCAGAAATATTGAAAATTTGAAAGAGTTCACAAACTTTTAAGCACCACTGTAAATGAGACTGAATTCAGTAGGACTTCATTCTAAGAAGCATGCACTGGCTTGGCCCTGCACCAGTGCAATCCTATAAAAGTAAACACTCCCTTAACCTCTACACCTTGTGACTTCATGGATATGTCCAGGTAGTTTGTATGGCAACAGCATAGAACTGGTTTGCCACTGCCTTTTTCTGGGACTTTTTTTTTTTCCCAGTCTAGCCTACAGCCCTGGTAATTCCTGCTAATGAGATCGTATCTGAGTTTCACAAAAGTGTGTGTGTAATACACACACACACACACACACACACATATTGGTGAATGTGCCCTTGCAAAACTCTACAAATTGTTCATATCTAATGCACTAAAAGGGCTGGGAAAGGTGGAAGGAAAGAAAAGATAAGGACAACCAGCAGCAAGGTGAACGGACTCAATTACACTCAAGTACACTGTGGGAAGACCTGAAGGGCCAGTCTGGGGACAAATCATCGCAGAGAAGATCTATCTATGGGGTTGTTGATCAATCAAGTGCACCACATGACATCCTCTCCTAGGCATCTTCACTGAGCCCCAAACTTGCCTGACAGCGTGTCCTCTCCCCTGCATTGGTAAGTAGGTCCTTCCAAGGACCCCTACAGCACCAACTGTCAAAAGCACAGTGGCCACTTGGTTAACAGACCAATGTATGGTGGTGATGGTGGACCACGTGAGGAGCAGCAGATTTTTCTAGATCTTTTTTTCCCGTTGTAACTACCGTACAGTAGAAAAAAAAATGGATCCGATTACCACAGAGAGTCAGTATCTCTGAGCAGCTCAGTGGAAAAGGCTGGGAAAGGGTACATCGCCCTGCTCCTGGTCGCTTCCATTTGCGCCTCTGACCGTTTTGGATCAACTTATACGTCCGCTTTAGGCTCAGAGGTTGGGATCCCACCCAGTGATCGCGCAGCACCGCCTCGGCTCATTCACCTCTAGGGCAAGAAATCACGGAAAAGTGCATTTGTGTCCCCTGCCGCCGCCCAGAGAAATAGCGGTGCGCCGTCAAGATGCCCCTTTTGCCAACAGCCACCATTGCCCGCTGGCGCAGGGAAAAGAGCGTGGCCCAGCGGGTTTCATCCTCCCTCCGAGAAAGAAGGCGAGCAAAAGCCAAAGGTGACAGCCTGCCCTCAGAGTCACCCTTGCCCACCACTCGCCTTCTCTCTTGGTGGGGCAGCGAGAAGGAATAGGGTTGACGGTCCCTCAAAATCTGGACTCGGTCCCGCCAGTTGCTGTCGAAAACTGAGCGCAGCAAACCTCCTGACACGGGAAAGAAAACAGTCCGGGCGATTATGGATGTATGGCGCAGGACACACAACACACTGCCTCTCCCCGGAGCAGAAATAGCCCCTGGTACACCTCACGCGCCCGCACTAACGAAAACCCGACCCGCCGAATCTTCTCTTTACCTGGCCCCAAGCATCTCAACTCCGTCAAAAACGACCACGGGAATTTTAGGCCTTGCTCTACTCCCAGATCACCATAGCAACAGCGCCTTGCCCGGCGAGCGGAGCTTTATGGGAATTGCAGTTCTTTGACAAGAGAAGTCTTTCTGCTCGCGGCCAAATAGGAAAGAATTCGGCGCGCGGTGCTTCCTTTTCTGCATGGCCGATAATGCCTGCCTGCCCACAGTTGTTACCGTACTAGAATCGGTACTACCGTACTAGAATCGGTACTACCATACTGAGGGATTTTTTAAAATACGGGTCATTAAAAGTTTGGTCAGCGTAGAATTTAAGATCGTTACGGAAAAGTGGTTCGATAGCACACGGCTGCAGAAACTTATCTTGCGTGTCCTTAGAATTATTCTACTTTACTGAATTTCTGGATCCCTCAAAGCTGGTCAAGCAAGCCCCTTCTAGAAGCTGTTACGATCCGGTTGTTTCTTGCGACTATTTAAAGTTGTGCAGTGCAGTCCTATGCAGTCTACCTGGAAGCAAGCCTTTTGGACTTCCTTCTTCAGACGAACAGAAGCATCTGCCCTCAAAGCCAATCTGGGAAATATTTAGGCTGCACAGTATGGTTTAAATGCTTTGAATAAATAAAAGGGGGAGGGGCAATGAGAGAAAGAATATGTTGACAGAATAATACTCTAAAGCAGTGTTTCTCAAACTTGGCAATTTTAAATGTGTGGACTTCAATTCCCAAAATTCCACACCCAGCATGGGAAAAGTTGACAAATTTGAGAAACAGTGCTCTAAAACATGGCATGCTTTCTAGCCCTGAATCTGCATGACAAAATACAGACTTCTTTCTCATTTGTTTTATTTGTTACAATGTTTTACAGTCATATAAAAATACCTTGTACAAAACCATAACTAGATTAAATAAATAAAAAAAATTCTACATATAAATTAATATTTTTGTAAATTTTAAGAACAATTTGAAATACAAGATCCATTAAAGTATTTCTTTATTAAGTTTATACAAGCTGCATATATTTTCAGTTTTCATTGTTTCTGGGTGAGACCCATACTATTTAACATCTACCTGAAGATAAATGTTATGTATGGCTAGTTGTACCAGTATATATAGATAGGATGCATCAAGAGCAATACAGTAGGGTCAGATGTACATTCAGATGGGCGATCCAGTTTAACTTTACAGCTCCTACTGCAGTGAATGTTGCATACAGTAATCTGCTTATGCACGCACATATCTTTTTATAGGATTACAGTGAGAATAATGGTTGCCGGCATACTTTTTAAAATGAAAAATGTACAGTAAATGAAATGTGATAGAAGATAGATAGATAGATAGATAGATAGATAGATAGATAGATAGATAGATAGATAGATAGATAGAGCACCACTATAAGCAGTATCAGGGTACCACTATTAATTTACATGGAAACAGCAGCAAATATAGAGCTTTGTTGGGCTGTTGCCCATGTACCTTGAAAATAAGAAATATGTAAAAATCCAAGTGGTAGGATTTTATGCAATTTTTATTTTCCAGCATGAAAATTGGCCTGCTAATTAAATGTGATGAACTTGCCTCTAAAAATGCTGGTCCTGATTTTACTCTAAAGTCTTTTTTTTTTTTTTTTGTCTGCGCTCAGTCATTGCTGACCCTGCAGTGACTGCTTGGAGTCCTTGCAGTTTTCAAGGCAATTGTTTTTCGGAAGTGGTTGCCAGAGCCTCCTTCCTAGAGCAGAGCCCAGCTGGAGAGCGCAGGAGGTGGGGTTTCCGTTGCTTCGTGCCCTTTTTGGGCGCGCACGGTTTTTTCGTGCTTACCGGCAACTGCTCCCAACTCCTTTTTGCAAGGCGCCGCATTTTTCCTCCCACCGGAGTGAGAGTCTCCATTTACCTACTCACGTGAGTTTTCGACCTGTTGGGTTGACAGGAACTGGGGAGGAAACAGGAGCTCACCCTGTTTAACGAGAAGGCTGGACTTGAACCGCTGAAGCGTCGACCATTTCTGGCCTGCAACTTTCAGCGTCATTAAGCCGCTGCGCCACCGCGTCCCCCTACTCTAAAGTCTAAACAGACTTAAAAAAATTTTTTTTCTCAAAATCTGTCCTAATTAGCAGCATGATAGGTTGAAAAGCCTACACATAGAGACCTGCAGAATTTTCATTTACAGAAGTGCTAGCTGGTTATGCAATTGTATATTCTTTTAATACAGTACTTTTTTTTTTTTTTTTTAACAAGGGGAAGTATTTTGCATAGGTGACAAACTCTGTGAAAATGCCATGCTGGCTAGGGAACTCTGGGAGTTGGTCCACACATCTGAAAGTTGCTGAAGTTGAAGAACAGTGTTCTAGAGTCAACCATTATTGTGCTGATGCTACTAAAGAAGAAAAGTTTTACCGCACTTTACTGATGTCTGGGTGATACTGTAAGATGCTCTAAGGCAGCAGCAGGGAAGGGATGGAAATGGACAAAGTACATCTGTCAACACTTAGGAGATCTGTGAACAGTCTTTCCCCACTAAAGAATCTGAGGGTTTCTTAATGATCAAAACTGCAAACAAGATGATGAAGCAGAATGATAGTAAACTGGGGAATTGGGTGCAGCATGATCGAAGGACCACATCTGGCCAAGATATTAAGCTCCTCTTTTTCCTGAGTTTCCTTTCTATTTCAGTGGGAGAAAAATTAGCAATACTAATTCCATGCTGGGATAGCAGCAGCTTTTGCAATACCAGGTTGTCTGTACTAGTTTTTAGTACATATTTTATCCTGTCCCATCTATAAAGCTCCTTTCCATTGGCAGGATACTTCTGCCTAAACCTAAATGCTTCCAGCAAGTAGTTAGATTGCACCGAAAGTAAAGATATTGTGACTATACCAGGGCACTAAGCCATGCTTAGCCACTAAGACACATTAAAAAAAAAAAAAGTTTAGAATAACCATGTGATTCTCTGTTTCACTGAATTCTTTAGTATACTGTAATTTTTTAAAATTATTCTCTCTGTAAATATTACCACATATCTTAAAATTGAAAATGGCAAGCTTTGTTCAAACTTTAGATATGTATTTATCAAAATACAGAAACTGCATTCACGTATATGAGAATATGCGTGTGTAAAAGATGGTGATAAATAATAACTAGTAATAGTGATAAATCGTTCTGTAAACCTGTAAAAAAACAAACAACAGATCTGTGAATTGCCTCAATAGTCAATAATTAAATCAGTTATGCCAGGGATAGGTTGGCTGGATAGGCTGGCTACTAGATCTAACAGCTGGCCTTTTTGGTGACTGAAGTAGGTTGGCAAAGATTTATTAATGGTGAAAGCAAAATAATCTCTCCCCTCCCTGTCCTGCCAACTCTCCAATTATCTGCTACTCAAATGAAGAATGGAAAATGGAGATCGGGGGCGGGGGGGAAGAATAGTAATCAAGAATTGATTTTTGTGTACCAGATAGTGTTGGTATTTATGTCCTGAATTCAAAGTGTATCTCTTAGAAAAAAGCAAAATGGATCCTGCAAGTCTAAGATCTGCACATTGCTGATTTAAACTGCTAATAATAGTACATATACTTTTCTACTTTTTACTAATATTAAACTACTCAGAGAGAGTTGTCTTTTGTTTAAACAGTACTGCTTATAAATATAATTAGAATTCATTTATAAGCAACACTGCTTAAACAAAACTAAAACTGAATTCATACATGCATGTTCATCACTGAATGACTGCAACATCAAGGGCTAACTTACATGATAAGAACTAAACAGCATAAACTCAATAGTATTTTACAGTACTGACAATGGGTGCTGTCCTAAAACAAAATTTATATCCTGAGTTGCAAGCCAATGATATAGGAGAGCAGAAGGAAAAAATGGTGGAAAGAGATGTGTTTGAAAGTACCATAATGAAAAGATTATATTTTTATAAGGTTTTATCAGTTATTTAAATGCAAAACAGTTTTCTCAAGAAGGTAGTTCATAGAAGGATATGTGTTGATCAAGTAAGACTAAAAGCACACATCTTTGTAACAGAGCACTCTTTCATCCTAAATGACTTGCTACATGCATAGTCACTATATTCACATATCATTCTAAGCTGTAATTGCTTGTTTTTAGCATAAGGTAATATGCAAATAGGATCAGTGAATAAACCATTACTTGTTTTAGGGAAGTAAACTACAGATTGAAACAACAATTTGCTGTTGGCTAAATCATTATAAGTCATGTAAGGCTTCATGTGTTCAGGGTTATTCCTAATTTGTCTTGTGCCTTGCCCAAACTTTTGACCTATCCACATGGATGTAATGAAAGTGCAGTTAAATGAGAAGAAACAAACTATGAACTGGCCAAAGAACTATAATTACTATGCTCACTGAAAGAACTCTGTCATATTTAACAAGAGATGGCTTAGCATGATGTGTGAATGCAGTCACATTTTGTAAAAATTCTAAGTCTAGGAGCAATTTAGAGAACACTGAAAGAGTTTACAAGGAAAGGCGGAAAGGAGAGGTTTTGTATGAATCTTTGTATCTAAAGATTATTATTATTTATTATTTCTGCAAGTTCTGATTATTTTTTGTTACCAGATTCACAGTGTTTCTTCAGAATAATTCTATTTGGATTACTATATATTCTATCTATCTATCTATCTATCTATCTATCTATCTATCTATCTATCTATCTATCTATCTATCTATCTATCTTTGAATTTTGTATATCCTAATAGTCATGAAGAATTTTTTTGCGTACCACAGCTTTCAGCTTGAGTAGAACTAGTACTTCTGGGATGCAAAAAATCCAGATAGCTACTGGAAGGCAGAAAAGATAGTTTTTGTATTTTTTTACTGTCATCCAGGGGATATCTGAATTTTTGCAACTCGCATCTGAGAGTCCCAAGCTTGGGAAAAGAATAAACTTGTAGGAGATATTGTTAATTTCTACTTTACAACAGGCTATCCTTCCAATATAGTAACCTAATATAAATGATATACTTAGCCTCACTATTCATAGATATCTGAACTTTTCATAACAAAGTAGGTCCTTTGGTTGGTCTGTTTTGCACTAAAAATGGATGACATTCTATGTCTTTAGATTTTGGATTTCTTGATTGTGGAGATAGTAAAACTGGAGCAGAAAATTCTTGAGCTGTTCTCTTCTGTTGATGAAAATTGTTAATGTAGCTGGCAATCAGCAGAGTAATCTCAAGGATCTGAAACAAAATGCATGTAGTCAATAGTACCTATACATTTAGAACACCATTAACAAATCTTAATTGTCCAATTGGACTGGATTTAATTGTATATTATACTAAAACATGATCCTATGTATATTTGGTGAAATAAATTCACCTAGCTTCAGCCCTGCACATTCTAAGATAAGGTCAGACCCCTTCTACAGTAAAGTACTTTAGTACTTTTCTGCCTAAAAGAAATACTGTATCAACCAGAGAAAGCCCAAACAGAAAAGTGTCAACATTTGCTTAATTTTTTCTATTTTTTTACTTTGCACATAGCAAACATTTTAAAAACTAACATAGTTACCTGTGAAAAATATTGAGAAAGAAACATGATGGCAAGATACATGATGGCAGATGTAACTATTCAAATTATCACCTTTGCTGTCCATATCTTTATGAATAGCCACTACATTTCTGTTCTGCTGATGCAATATAGGAAGTACTGTAGATATGCCAGAAGGAATTCATCATCCAGAATAGGATCCAGGTTAGTAACAGACACATTCAGTGGTATTTGGATATGTCTCCCCATAACTAATCCATGAGGTGTAAGCCTCAAATTTTGACTGGGTGGGTTGTATATGCTCATTAGAGTGAGTAACAGAGCATCTAGCCAAAATAGATGATAGTCCTGGGTGAGTTTAGCTAATTTATTCTTTAGTATGCCATTAAAGTCTGCCTTAAGATTCAAATTCAAAACTTTCTCCAATGGATTAATAATATTGTTGACAAAGTGTGTCCAGTGATCAAAGGTTATGAAGCAGAGGATATGGTACCTGGGCACCAGATGATGTAACAATACTTTAGCTACAGAAATGGCATCAGCTTTTCTTGTTGCGAATGCCTCCACCCATTTGGAAAACATGCTTATAGCCTTTTGAAAATGGTAGTTCAATAAAGATCTACAGGCAACACTGTTATAGTCAGAAATATCTTTATAATAATAACAAATACTGTAAGGAAGAAACTTGGAGAAAGACAACTCAGAATCTGACAGTTTGAGGATATTTTTCTAAACATTCTTGATTCTATCTTCTATCTCTTCTCATTTTACTTCATATATTTCTGACATAATGGTTGTAGCCAGTCCCAAAGCCTTCCTGCATGCTTTTTACAACCTTCCACTTACCTTTATATTTTGTTTAGATAAGTGGGCATAGTTTTAAACAAAGGACTGGTTACAGCCATCCACCTTTCTAAGAATACCTGTGGGATCCTTCTGGGAACTAGAAACATTTTTGAAACTAAAAATGGTGCTAATGGTTTGTTTTACACCATGCCAACTTCACATATTAAATTTAAGCATTTTGAAAAACAAAACTTAAAATCAGTTAAGCAGGGAGATTTCGGTGGGTGCCAGGTGCCTACCCTTGTTCTACATATACAATGTCATTTAAAGCTGGTGAATAATTTTGGTTAAGATACTAACCTTTGGTTTGGCAAACGTAAACAAGAGTTTTTCAGTATGCTTCTCTTCTGTATTCATGTTGTTTACCACCAGCATAAAGTCTTCCTGATAACCTCCAAAGGTCACTAGGTTCTTATATAAATATGTCACTATTAACCTCTTGGAAGTCCAATAGAAATGATGTTCCATTCAAGAGAGAGAAAGAAAAAAAAAGGGAACATAATTTCTACTCATTTTAATATACGTGGCTTTGAACTCAGAAATTATGTAGCTTTTAGCATGATTATAAGGGAGCCTTTCATTTCAGTAATAATCTGCCAGGACTGCATTTTGAACCTTTTTACTAATGTGACCAACACACAATCAGTTCAACCAAATTATTCTACAACATGCTCACTGCATACCATACCTATCCCACGCAGACGCAGGACACACAAATAAATAAATCAGACTATCACAATCATAATGTTTATTGAAATATATGTACCAGTGGATTGGATCCTGACTTACTCATATTTAAAGAACACCCTTTGAAAGCAGAGGCACAATATCTAACTATCTTCAGCCCTTTTGATTTTAATTGATCTACATTAAGTATGATTAAATCTGGATCCATTCCAATGAGACTTATTTTTCAGAAAGAGCACTTGGCATTATGGCCTGAGGTATGCTTTTAGAAATAACCCCTTGTAATGGGATGTGAGAATAACACTGAGGAACAGGAGGAAGAGTTGCAGCCAAGACAACAGATAGATAAGAGAAATCCTGTTTTCTTTAGGATAAAGGCAGGGAAGGGGGTGGCACATTTAGACTTGCAAGGTACTGTAATACTGTATGTATTAGCATTCATAAATTTGGTTTCCTTGTCTGGTCTACCTCAAAGGGCTGACAACAATCTTGCAAGTCTGAATGTGCCTCCTTTCCCTGCCTTTAATCCTAAAAAGAACTAGGGAGGGTCAAGTCTGAGACATTTTCTCAAATTACTTTTTCTCCTTTGGACTCAGATTTCTTTTATCTGACCAATGTCTTGGCTGTGGCCCTTCCTCCTGTTCCTCAAGGTTATTCTCCCATCCCATTGCACCCCTACTCCCAATCACGTTCACATTCACCTAATGAATAATTATGGTTAGGATAATAATGGATATTTTCTTCTAGCAGCAATTTTTATATATGGTATTACAGGGAGGAGATGCAAAAGTTGAGGTTGAAGAATCAGCATTTATATTACAAATTGTAATTTCCATAATAGTACTATTTAAAATGCAACTTTTCAAGAATATCTTCTAATAGTGAGAATCTAAATCAATGACAACCAGTTGTACAGGATGCTTTCTTTAGCACACAAATTATATAGTTTGCTGAATTCCTATTTTATATAAGCTGGCCTAACAGTATAAATAACATTTGCTGTTATATACCATTCATTTCTTTATAAAGTATTCAAACTATTTTCCTCTTACCATGGAGTTATATTCAAGAATGTTAATACCATTTTCAGAAACAGCAAGCCATATCAAAGTGCTCTCCAATGTGGATACTGTCAAAAGCTAAAAAACAAAAAGAAAACACATATATATACACACACACACACACATACTTAGCTGCAGTGATGACATTACATACAATAATGAACTGTTCTACACTTTAATTAATAACTGAAATAATGAACAATTATATAAAAGAAACTACTTGGAGGCAAACAACAAAGGCATATTGGCATTTCCTGTGGAAACAAAAACAGTACTACAAAGATGTGGTGGGTTCCCCTTCACTGGATATATTCAGGCAGAGACTATACAATCACTTGCCAGGAATGCTTTGATTTGGATTCTTGACTCAATGGCCTAAATGGCTTATTCCAACTCTGCTTTCATGATAATCAGATTTTCCTGCATCTGGAGTATTCCATCATGTTCAAACATAAAGTGATATCAAAACAATTAGGTTTTTGACTTTCTATGTTCTACCTTAACAATTACTATTTAATAATGATGTACTATTATATGTATAATTTATATAGTGCAGGTAAGGCAGGGTGCAAGTTATACCACTGGGTTACATTAGAAGATCATGGGAGGCGATAGTTTTATTGTACTCTGCACTGGTTAGATTGCACCTGGAGTGCTGCACATAAAAAGGGACACAAAAAAATCCTGGAAGCGGTTTGTAAGAAACCATGCCTTATGAGGAAGGGTAAAAGGAGCTGGGCATGTTTAATTCATAAAAAAGAAGATTAAGGAGAGATACAATATTGCTCTATAAATATCTAACCAACTGTCATGTGGAGCGAACAGATCTTTTACTTGTTCAAACCAAGAGCAGAACAAGGATCAGTGGGTTGAAATTAAAAGAAAGGAAATTCAGGGTTAAGATTAGGAGGAATTTCCTGACAGTTAGCAGCTGTAAAGCAATGGAATAGTTTACCTAGAACAATGGTGGACTCAACCTCACTGGAGGTTTTCAGATGTGGGTTGGGTGGCCATTCCTGAACTGATTAAGGTGTTGACCTAGATGACTTGTGTGATTTGAGCCAACTCATTCTGTGCTTCTACGATCATGATCCTTATCAGTTAAATATTTCCTGCTCCATTCAATACCGTTTATAAAACCCACGAAGGTACTAATTATCAAATGCTTTAATTTTTTTTAATGACAAGGATAGAAAGTGCAAGGGAACAGTGTACAGGCAAAGATTTTTTTTTCTGGTAAAGAAGAAAGTGAAAAATATTTTAAATTAGGACCAAAGTTCATATACAAAAGTTGTGGCTATAATAATTTAAAACAGGAAAGAAATAATTTATATTGAAAGGGTTAAGAATTTCCTACTGCATCCATTTTTTTCAGCTCCTGTTCTGTAAATAACAACTTTCTGTCTTCAAAACAGTTGGTTATATTTGTTTTTATATATTATATTATTTGCTTTTCATTTAATACTGCAATCTTAAGGCATTTAATTGAAAAATAGTTCCACTAACCATGGATATAGGTTAGTTAAAGCATCCCTGAAAATGTTCTTGAAGGGTGACATGAATCCTTGAAGTAAACAATTTCTGGCTTTCTTCAGCAATTACCAACTCATGGCACTACTAAGTCTTATGTTTTGGGAAGGCAATTTTTTTATTTTATTTATTTTTATTCATCATACTTATATAACAATGTCATGGTTAATAGATATAGATTTATATAGCAATGTTATGGATAATAGAATTTCTGGCCTATTTCATTTCAAAGATATGACCCATATATCATTAACTGAGCAATCATTGTAAAAAGAACTAATAACTATCACTATATTTGTTTACATTTCTTTAAAATGAATTAAATCAGTAAAAATTCTTACTTTTGCTGCAAATAGCTTGGCACCAAAGAGAGGCCACTTCCGTACCACAGCAAGGAAAATGCGCACACAGTCTGCAGCAGTATGCCCACGAAGAGCCATCCATTTGGTTGATAATCTCTGGTAAAGCTGTCTTTTAACATGAAGCATAAGAGGAAAAATCCAAAATAAAACAACAATATGTGGTAAATGAAATATTATTTGAAATGGAGCACAATATGAGATATATAATAGTGTCTGTTCTTTTCTTTCTCTCAGTTCTTAAACTCTCTCCATTACTTACCACAAATCCACTAAGGTAGTATTGTACTATAACTTTTTTTAAAATTTTGGTTTTAGCAAAGGATGTGATTGTGGTATGAGACAATTTCCAACCTACTGGGCAACAGAGATGGGAAAAATCTCTGAATGATAAGAAAATGGAGCAGATAGCCACCTGTACTCTTCCAGTTTACAAGGTATGTCATGTTTTGATGCACAACATTGTTTCTTTTACCATCCTATATTCTGAGATTTCAGGCAACAATTACAATAATTAATGACCATGATAAACATAGTAAAATGAATCAAACAATAAACAGTATTGAACATTATAAAACACAATGGTGTACATTTACTATGTGTGTGTATTCATCACATGTTTTGAAAGAATTTATTCAACTTGTCCAGTCTCTTCCCAAGGAATAAAAATTACTGCAATATTTAATGGGACATTTATGTAACTCTGTCTGTAGCTTATTAAAAAATATAAATATAAGCAACATACCTTAACTGTTCTTCTGAACAGTTATCTCTGTATCTTTTGGGGTAAAATTTCTCTACAACTTGTTTTAAAGTTTGATTAGATTTTGACTGGGAAGTTACTTGACCTGCTGGAGTTGAGAAAGGTCTTTCAAAGTCTCCAATTTCCACCTAGTGGATAAGCAACATAAGAAAAAAATAGCGATCACAAAAGCATCTTAGTACCTCAGTGTATTTAAGCAACTATAATCTAATGTGTATGTTCTCAGTAATCTTTTAAATAAACTTAATAAATCTAATCGCTGTAAATTCTATGAGTTATTTTTTAGAAGCTAAAAGTTTTAGATGCAGTAATTATCAGTGCCAGTAGAATTAAGTGTAAACATGCAGACATATTATGCCTAATAAAGTGTATATATATATATATATGTGTGTGTGTGTGTGTGTGTGTGTGAATAAACTTTAAACAATACTATTATAGAATAGAGCAGTGTTGTCCAAACTTGGCCACTTTAAGATGAGTGGACTTCAACTCCCAGAATTCCCCAGCCAGCCATGCTGGCTGGGGAATTCTGGGAGTTGAAGTCCACTCATCTTAAAGTGGCCAAGTTTGGACAGCACTGGAATAGAGCTAGTCAAATGCAATTGTGTTAATCAAATAGTGGCCGTCATTTTCTTCAAGGAGAGTTAAAAATCAGATGAAGGCACTACAGTATTACTTCTGCTCTTAGACAATATGCGACAGAATCTTGCTTTCAAACCCTGCAAAAATGGAATCTGTCATACAGATCACCACATGTCATCTGTCTGTAGAGAAACACTGCTAGGCCATTTGTTTTGTGACCATGTAGTTCAATTACTGAGGAGTAGCAATCAAGGAATATTGGTCTGGATTCGGACTGAAACATCCCTCTACTCACACCAAGGTTCAGTCTGGGTTATATCTACCACCCGTTATTTATGAAAGAAAAACTTGCATTCAAGGCAAAGTATGTCTGTTTTGACCCTGAGAGGATAGAACTGGATGTTTTAATTCAGTACGGAGTATTTATCCATTACATTCCTTCTTTTATTTTCACTTATTCCATAAGACACTGAGATATTTCATAATTGTTGAATGGGATTCAAGTGCCTCAAGAAAAGTTAATTTATAGCATGTTAATGTTTCTGCATTAAAAGTATTCTTTTAATTTAAATTTAAAACACTTTTTCTTTCCATTCACAATATTTTGCTATTTGGAAAATGCCATAAAGCTGAAAGAGTTTAGTGCTCCCCATAGATTACTTAAGCACTCCTTAAAATAATTTACAAAAAGGCACTTATTTTCCTCATGAAACCATCCTTCCCATTTCATGAACCTTTTTCTTTTTGTTTGCCTAAGATTTTTTTCTAAGGTATATCTCTCATCTTTGATAGAATGGACATGTTTCCTAAACATTAAAAGCTAAATTAATTACCAAAAAACATATAGAGTGTATTTTACTAAAAGCAAACTTTCAATTTCAGACTCTCTGGAAATGGAGTAGCATATAAACTGTAGTAATAAAAAACAAATAAATCTTAAATCCTCCTATACATTATGTGGGACTGCAAAATCCTATTACTGATAACAAATTCGGAAAATGTCGCTTAGCATTAACACTAAAACCTATCATTTGGAAATATATTTAAGCATCAATTCATCAATTATCCCTTATTAATTTTGCACTTTGGCTATTACCAGAAAATAAAATGTTGAATTTGGATTGGAAATACATTTCACCAATCTGATAGGGCTTTTGTTCAGATAAAAAAGAATTATTCCATGCATAAGGCCTAACATTTCAGAATATAAGAGTAATTGATTTATCTATGCTTTATATCATAAAAGAAATCTACATCTAATGGCAGACATCTGGCAAATCACAAACATAATTACCTGGGCCAGAAGTGCTGCCAATTCTAGTGCCAGATCTTTATTTACAGGGAAGAACCCATTTATAATTTGATCATTTGTCTGATACATTAACAGCAGCTTTTCTCTTTCTGTCTCTCCCCGGATTTGTACTGAAAAATAGAGCCTGTGAAAGAAAACAGTGATATGTTAAATGCTGATAATCACATAGTATGTGCAGGGAATAAATTATAAGGTACTGATATATATAAAGTCAGTTCTAGTAATAACTTGAAATACACATTTTAAAGACTACTAAAAAGAAGTCTGATCATTTTTAAACTGAATTCATAGAAAATGATGCCCTATGTAGAAATATCAAAAGAGATACATTTTAAGACTGCAGTTGTACAATGCAGTGAAAGCAACATTCTTTTTAGTGTGATATTTACACAGGTTCTAACTAACCATCAGTATTTTGAAACTTTTATAAATGAAATAGGAAGAGAAAAGGTAGCCCTACAGTGGGAAAAATCACAAGAAATAAGGCAAGGAGATAAAAAGGGAAACCAAGAGAAGGCTAACATAATAATCTGAATTTCCAGTTTTCAACAGAAAATTTCCTTTCTCAGAATAGAAGACCAAAATAGACAGGAGAACCAGTTTATATTTGTTTCTCTTTGGTGCACTACCATATTTGCCTACAAGTTGCTTTCAATGTGGAAATAACCTTCTCTGATGAAACCCAATTTAAGATGGTATCTTGGTTAAGATGGTACCTTTAGTTCCCTCTTTCTGAATTTTCCACATTCTTATTAGGAAATAGGCAAGCTAAGAAAGGAAGATTCTGGCGGATCTTCCTAGATCCTTTGACCTGTTCTTCCCTTCTAGTTTTTCAAAGAGAGAAAAAGAGATGAGATCAGAAGTATAACGCACTTTGAACCTGCATCCCCTTAACATTTTAATAACTGTATTGCTGAAAGCCTGATCAAAGGCATGTAAGCAATCAAGAACTAGAATCTTTGAAAAGTAGCTTCATGTAGGAAATATGAATTAAGGTATAAATCTATTCTAAAGCGCAAAGTTTTATAGGGATAGAAGTGAAATTCATTATATTATACCTGTTTTTGTAAGTAAGCCTAACTGTTCTTGTGCCTTCACATTTCCCAGGATGCTGCTCTTTAGAGGCTTGCTCCCATCTAGAAATAATGTCACAGATCTAGAAGGAAAGCCATGAGGAACATGTTTATTCCATGAGGTGCCCCATATTGTACATTTTGGTTAAAACGTATTTTATTGTGCGGAAAGGATGCATGCCTACACTTACTTTGATATAAAGTAACAACTAGAGGGAATTATTTTACTGGCCATTAAGCAATATCATGCAAATCAACTGTCATAGAGTATTATACTTATATTAGACTGAAAGCACTGAACATTTTTACAGATATCCTTTTCAAATTATATTTTCATAATGAACTTTATGAAACTACTTTATGAACAAAATTTAACAGAACAATCCAGAAATCTCCACCATTTATTATGCTACTTTATTCTGTTTGCATCAAGAAAAATATTAAACACATTAAATTTTAGTTCCAAACTTAACCTTCTTATCAATAAATACTATACACACACACATATGGAACTCATTAAAATAGCTGCTCACCTTGATGTTTCCTTGAAGACAGTGTTCAATATCCTTGCCAGAAGGATCATCAGTAAACAAAGCAAATCCTGACTGCGCTGGTTTTCTCATTCCTGTATCCTGATTGAGTGTGTTCAAAAATTCTTCAACAGTGGTAGAAGCATCAAATCCAACAACCTACATAAGGCCACATGAATTTTACATCAATTAAGTTTGCACTAAACTTGAATGTCAGATTTTGAAGAAACAACTGTCATGCTGAAAATATGAAAGTAACATATTGGATTCAAGGATGTTCTTCCACCCTAAGAAGTTCATATATGGATTCAAATCAGACTGAAAATATAAATACATGATATAGATCTAAAGAAAACTGCACAAAATTCAAAAATAAAAATATGTGTACAGAAAGACCAAAGAGGTGGGAACAGGAAACCCTCCATTTCTTCCATAATAGCTGAGCCCTAGAATTACATTTCCCATATCATTAACCGACATCTTTATTCTGATCCAGCATTAAACTCATGACAATTTGGTTTGTGGGTACTGAATGGTATAGCAGACTGTCTCTGCTTAGTCCTGCTTAGTGACTGTGTCACAATTCCTGCTTCATATATAGTTTTTTAAAAAAGGAATTGTTTTTGAATGCTCCAAAATCAGTGTAGATATTTTAAAGCAATGACTCGATGGACAGAGGAAAGGCAACTTTGATAGATACAAGCGGCCCTTTTAAATTGTGGGGATCTTATTCCAATGTAGAAACATAGACAATGAAACAATGAATGACAAGATTTTGAATCTTCGGTAACTGAAACATATATTATGGAGCCTATGGACACTCTCTTCCTCCTATAAATATACAATGTATTTGCTCCTTATTCTACTTGCTTGATTGCAGTGGATTTCTCTTTATTAGCTAAAATTACCAATGCTATGATTGGAAGCTTCAAAAGAAAAAGGATTACATCTATTACAAGCACCACACAGTCATTGGAACTAATTGTATGCTGTCTGCAGGGAGCACTAGCATCCGGTGTGACAATCAGAAACCTTCTTCATCAATACCATGAAAGAACTGTACATAACACTAAAGCCAGCATGAGTAGGGTGATTCTACCCATCACCAGTCAAGCCAGTTGCTCTGAAGATGACCAGCTGCCATGAGGAAACCACACTGAGCTTCATGACCAGGCTGACTCAGCGAAATCCATCCCTACTAACTAAGGAGGAGGAGGAAATACACTGCATGGATGAACTAACTTTAAAAATATAAAAGCATGTTGAAAAACCCATCTGCCATTTTGTGCATAAAATAATAAAAAAAGTAAGGCCAATAATGTAGAGAAGTGAAAACTTTCAAATGTATTCTATGGTCATTTCTCTGTTTATCAACCACAGATATGCAAAACCACAGATTCAAGACTGCAGATAACAGGGCCTTTTGCACATCTTCCTTTAGCCAAATGAAAGTGGAAATAATACTAATGAGTATTCTGAAATACAATCAGTAGAAAGACTGAAATTACTTTGCCACCACAGAAAAATGAGAGATTATCCTTATTTTTAAAAAAATACCAACACGAAATGTTGGCTAATCATTTATTATATTATAAATTGCTGCAAATTGTTTTTCTAATGAAAATTTGTATTTGTTTTATCTGGTCAAATTTTATTTACTGAATAAAAGTGTGTACACATAAACAAACATTCAGATTGAAAATTACCTGATTATCAACAAGGAGGGAACTAAACCTGTGGAATCTTTAATTATCTGTGGCACTTGTGATTTTATCTTTCCATTATAATTTTATATTATTTTATGCTTAAGATCTACCTGGTATATGCCATTCATGAAATGCACTGGAATGCTAAAAGGTAAGGAGTGATGGTAGGGATTTCTTAGAAGCGTTGAAAGAATTTCCATTCTTGATGGTCTGGCTTCTCTGTCACCATTCTGTTGTGTTCTTTCTACACATCGTTGACAGTAAATTGCATATTTTCCAAATTCAGTCCTATAAACACAAAGCAAGTCTTTATGAGCTAAAATTTTAAAACAGATTTCAAGTAGTCATGTTAATATATAAAATTTTTAAATATGTTACTTTGCTTTGCATATTTCTCTAACATCTCCACTGAGAAACAGTATGTGGATTATGTACATGGATTTAGACTCGATATACAGAGTTCCAGACTGGCATGATCACACCCTCTATTAAGTACATTGCAAATGTGAAGAACTGGCTTTTCTTTTGCAAGCTATTAACTCATGGCTTTCTAGGTTGTTTCCCTGCTGGAACAGTGAGAGTAAGAAAAGCCAGGAACCCATGCATGGATGCATCCATGCATTTATATATATAAAACAGATTGGAGTAGAAAAAAATGAGAATTGAGATAAAAGTCTTAGGAATGGAAAAATCAGAACAAACAAAAATTCTTAGAAATCAATGGTTTAAAATGAAGAATAACACAAAGGCCAGAAGTTCTGACCAGGGCAAAAAGCAAATCCAAACTGGGGAATCTACTGGTACATAGATTTAACCAAAATGTGAATGGAATGACTCCATCTTTCCTGTGGACTATGAGATTAATCCTTTATTGAATGTCTCCTCTCATTTAACAGAGAATGGTGTCAAGAAAAAGCCATCCAAATCTCATTCTAGTATTTAAATGTTCAAGAGATATCACATTATTAAATATTTTGTATCTTTCCTGATCCCTTAAAACATGGCTGTGGGGTACACATGTAAAATGCAGAACAGTGACTTAAATGCTGTGCCAGCTCAAGGGTATATGGCACCTCTAGACCACACTGATGGCACCACTTCCTGCCAATGCAAAGATTTGCATTTTTAGAATAGCCTTTGTTTTTGGAAGGAGGGGCAGCACTGGGGCTCCCTAAGCTTTGGTGCCTTAGGCTACTGCCTACTTGGCCTTAGCCTAAAGCTGGTCCTGCCTGAACAAGCCTACTAAGTTTCCAATAAGGCACTGTTCAGTGGAGCCCAAGTTGGATTTTAAAACTGAAAAAAAGAATGCTGAAGTCACAGCATTCAAGGTTAATTAACTGAGGTCACAATAATAGTTAAAGTTACATGTTTTATATTTCTATGTTACATTCCATTCCAATATTTCAATAATAAAAACCAATCTTTAGATTTCAATGACATTATCTCTTCATAAGATATACCTGGAATCTGCATTCTTCTTCAAATGAAGTTTGAGGAACCAAAGGAATGGGTGCTGTGGAAGGAAGAGTCCAACACAGAGTGCTAAAAGCTGCCAGGCCTAGTCAAGAAAGAAAAGCAGAACCATTGACTCAAGTTTCTCCCAGAATCAAACTGTCTTCAAGCAAGGCCTATGAACATAACAGAAAATGAACCACTGAGAATCCAGTTTAAAGACGTTAGTTTTGTGTGCACTTTTGTGAGATTAGAGAGTGAAGATAAATGAAGTCAGTTCTGCAACAGAAATAATGGAAAAATGATACATAAACCTCAGACAATGTAAACTCCCAAGACTAGTATTAGAAATATACTATGTATTTGTTTTATCACTTGCTTTGACAATCCCAAACAATTTGTTATCTATTATAATGGTATAATTCATCTTAAATGTTCTAGTATAATTATATTCTTCAAATGAATAAATATGCATTGAATTAGTATAGCCAGGACCCAGTCTAAAGGATTTTTAAACATCAACATTGTATTCACACAGTACATTGTGCCCTGTTCATTTTGCTATTTCACAGGTTTTCCATACTCTAACTTAATGACAGATAATACAGAGAACAATATATAACAACTGGAATGGAAAGTGACATTAAGGAATTATCTGGAATTAAATATCTTCGGAGATGAAACAAAGTTAGTTGCTACTGAAAAGAAAAAATTATAGAATTAATAGAGTAAAAATAGACTATTTTTTCATCACATTCTGTTGGATTTGTGTGTGTGTGTGTGTTCTAATAGCACACACTTTCACTAAGAACTATATTATCCATCCTTGGTACAGGAATGACAGATATTTGCTGTAATATGTTTAGCACCTGAACTGGTCCTATTTGATTTGGTGGCTGTCGTCTTCTTGTTTGCTTTACCAATTGACAACAGATTTCATTCTGAAGCTCTGGATGCGTAAGACACACTTGCAATGCACTTTGGGCCAAAGACACATGGTAGTCAATAGCAGGGGAATCCACAGCAGCATTGATAAACAACTGGCATGTCTAGAAAAAAGCATAACACAGCTGAACTTCAGTTCTGTATTTAAGGTTTCAATAATAACTATTTTGGAGGACTGCAACATCATCTCTGGTTTCATCATAATAAGAAACCAGTTACTCAACCACTTTGAATAACATATCCATGTTGGCTTTAGATAACAAGTACCTACTGGGTAGAAATTAACACTGAAAGAAGGAAATTAGTTCTTTATTCCTTACTGTTGTGCTGGCTAGCAGCTGATGCTACCATCTATTTTATCCCCACCAGACTCAAGGAATGATCAGAAAACAAAACCATTTCCACTGGGTCAACTACAATTGATTGCTATTTAACTCTTCACCTCCCCAGACCATACAAAGTTATCTTATGCAATGTTGTCGTATTTGTTAATTGAGAACTATATTGTCTATCCTGATTAACAGTGACTGAGGTCTTTCACATTATTACTTCCTAATCTATTTTTCACAAAGATGCTAGGAACTGAATATCCTCTTATTAAATATGAACTATATTCCCTTCATAAACCATATCCAGGAGATGTATAACTTACAGTGCAGCCTGATACACTTTTATTCAAAAGTAAGCTCTGCTTTTAATGCCTATCTTTTCAGTGTCTTGAGTGTGACAAATAACTGTCAAAAGAGAACTTCCTTCATAGGTATGGAGCACTCTCCTGTAGTAAAGTTGTCAAAAGCCATCTTTAGAAATATGGGCATGATCATTATACTTCTAGCATTTAAAAGCCAGAGTTGAATTTTATGGTGGAACTCTGAATCTTTGCTCAAAACAGATCTTGCCTTATTCAACAGCTAATAAATGTGTTTTTGACTGCTGCTTCAAGGAGATTTGGATTTTTATAATTTAAGTTCTTTTTTACACAATTGCCTTCTGATGTATTGTGCATCTAAAATTTGTAAGATAGATTGTGCTGTAACTTCCAATAAATTAAAATCAGCTTGATTTGTTAATTGCCACAGTAAAGATAAAAAGGATTTGGAGAAGAAATGTTGGAAGCATTAAAGTTTTTTTTTAAATTATTTATATATTTTATAGGGCTTATAAGCCAGTCCAATCACAACTGACTCTGGTTAAACGGCTGAATATTTATATTATAAATTATAAAATTAACTGTAATAGATGTTCCTCATCACTTATATATAATACAATACATAATTAAATTTTATACAATTATAAACAAATATTTTAAGGGAAAAATTCTGAAAAAGTTACTGTTAAAAAGGAAAAGTTATATCATGGTTACCTTGAATAATTTTATAGCTTCTGTTTGCAGAGCCTCTGATGGAAGGGTCGTAAGAGGAGAAGTAATTCCATCTTTGCTATGACAAAGAGTAGGATGCCTCCAGATTTGAGAAGCTGGGAATTAAAAAGGGAGCCATGTTTTTGTACTACTTATAAGTCCTTAGTAGTAAAAATGTAGTAGTAGATTGGCCTAGTAAAGAGTTCTGGCTCAAAACTTGGGGCACTGTTTAAGTTAACTGGTGTCATTTTGGTTGATCCTATTGACACAATTGCCTTATAGAGGAAATTGGATTTTTTCCCTCTGCATCAATGCTATATATGATTTAAAGAAGCTGATCTCCTCCAAAAGCCCCCCAGATTAAATAATACATAATTTAGTTTTTTTAAAGTTTAAAGGCATAAATATAATGAAATCAAGAAATATCAGAAGATTTTAGAGTTTCCCCCAGAAATCTTGCAAAACTTTAGGCAAGATTTTGTATAAGAATGCTAACATAGCCTACATGATTTGCAATTTCATGAAATAATGACCATTTTAAAAACTATAACCATGTACACCCACAGATCACCAATAGTAACTGTGCTACAGGCTGTGAAGAACTGAATTAAGAAAATTATAAATTACAGGGGACATTATATGATAATATGTGTATGTTCTATACAAATATGTATATAAATTCCAGCACATATGTGTATCTTTATAAAAATACTTGGAGTTCAGTATAATATCAACACAGACTATTCTGAAGCACACAAAATTCATTTCCATGTTTTTTACTACATTATTTCATCACAATATTGTGTAATACTGTATTTGAGAAAAGCCTGTGAAAATGCCATTTTATTTTTTGCAAATAAGCAGCACCCACAAAAGTGTATATTTTGCTTACTTGGACTGCAAAATCGATAAAACTTCAATATGCACTACTTTAAAGTTCCAGGGAGCAATATATTACTCTCTTCCTGAAAATGTTAATATGCTCCTGCTGCATTCCTGTCTAGTAAAAATCACGATGCTACTGACAATGTCAAAAGTTTAAAGATTTGATTAGTTAATTAGGCTGCAGATTGTCTACTAAGTCAAACTATGACAGCTAACTTGAAAGGCAGTTTAAATAACCCTATACGGCTATGTGAAAACTAAAAGAAAAGTACTGACAGCATCCCATATATATTAAGTTTTCACTTAGAAATAGTAGTCCAGTGCACCTACTGTTACTCTAATAAGTCATATACAGAGGAGAGTAATGCATTTTTTCTCAGATGTGCATACATATGAACAATTAGAGACCATCAAGAATAAAGTGATGGTTGCATTATCCAGATGTCAGTTCCTAGATCCAGCAACTTATGCTATATAACATATTCCCAATAACTGAAAAATTAATCCACTTTTAGAAATACTTAGATTATATCCCACATTAATTCTAATGAAAAGTACAACTAAGAAAATGGCTGTCACATGGGCATCTGCAAGGGGCAGGTAAAGAGGGTAAATGATGAAATATGTAACATGATGTCACAATGCAGGCTCCGCCCCTTTTCTGCATGTGCCATGGTGTCACATGCATACAGATAACAACGTGGAGCTTGCATCACAATGTTGTGATGCTCACTTCCTCATTCTTGAAGTCATTTGATTCTATGGACTTCTGGGATGCCATCAGATACTGATTGACAGCCACTGATATTTCTCAAATCAATAGCTAAGGGTTATGCAGTTTGTGAATGCAGACAAAAATGCCATAGATAAATTTGTTGTTTCTAAGTTATACCATAGAGGCTTTGAGTAGTCTCCTTGCATTGTGATTTAAAAAAAACAAAACAAAACTATACTAGAATAATAGCTAATGGGCTGCACATACTTTGCAAGTGATTTTAAGAGGTTTTTTAGAAACTCATACAAGTACTTCTCTGCTCTTCATTTAATCAGCCTGAAAAAAAAAAGATGCTGCTGCTTTAAGGAATCCATTCATTAAAGTTAATGTGACTCTTAAAGCAGCAGCAATTATACATCCTGATAAATAAGGATTGGTAGCAGGAAAAGATATTGGCTTACTGGGTTCTCCTTCAATATTTAACAGTTTGCAGACAAGCTGTTCAAACTCTGTCCCAACATTTATATTTGTGCTTCCAGCAACAACAGTGAGATAATAGAGCCAAGTATCCTAGGAAATCAAAACATAATTTGTTTCACTTAAAGCTCTTTTTAGAAAAAAAACAGGAAAAGCTGATCAAAACATTTAAACATAACTTTAATTTCAAAAATACTGTATGTAACTGTTCTACAACTCAATTTAATCAAAGCATTAATTACATTTATTTCCACCAGAAACATCAACTGAGATCATCCAATACAAACTTACATTGCAGAGTGCAAAATAAAGTACATTTTCTTAGTGCATAATAAAACATCATAGTTTCTAGTATCTAATCTTTGAGTTTACATCTGAATCCTGACTAGTCTTTCAATTTGCAATCTTATATCAATTTACATAGGAATAAGCTCAATTGAACTTAATGGAATCTTTTTCTGAACAGGAAACTTATCTAAATATTCCAGGCAACATTTTCATCTGTTAGACAACTGGTAGTGTAAACACTGGTAACAATGAAGAAAGTATAAAATTGAGTGACAGATAAGAAAATATTATCTCTCATTCCAAATAGCAATTTAATTATCAATATGTAAGTGTGTGTATGTGGACAAAATAAAAAATGACAGAAGAAAGGAAATGTATGCGTCGAATGTGTTGCAGAAAATGGAAACTAAAAAACTTAATTTTCAGAAAATCTCAGAAATGTATTGGTGAGTAACCACATCATTGTACATCTTCCTGACACGTAAGTTTTCCATGTACTTCATGACATACTTTAGTCAATTATCCAAATAGAACAATCTGAACTCATCTGAAATTAATTTAACAAGGTTACTCTCTCACATAGTCATTCTGTTCAAATGTCAAGTAAATCACAATTACAAGAAAGAACTTTGTCTTCCCAGGCCACATGTACCCACTCCCTACTTTAGACACATCCAAAGTAGCTTAACTGTGATTTAAACAAGCTATCTTCATAAACTATGGTTTGGCTGGCTTCTATCTTTCTACAAGTTTCAACTTCTTGCAGCTGCTCCTAATGAAGGGGAAGCACAATGCTCATTGGAGGTAAATTCCTGTTATTCTAAATTATTATGTAGAATTATTTCTAAACCAGATAAATTCCACTTAGTTTACCCCTCAATATATAGTTTTTGGTTCCCCCCCCTGCAAATAAGTGATAAAAACTGTGCTGCGTAAACTTGGGACAATGGAACTTTTGCTACCTTCTCATACTTGGATCCTATTAGAAGATATGTGGGGGCTTGTTCCTTGGGATGGATGACAATGGTAAAATGTGTTGATAATAGGCTACGACCACTGGCCTCATAATCTTCATCTGAATCACAGGATCGATCAACTTCTTCAACTTTAGCTTCCAATAGTTTTATCTGGCCCAAGGGAAACTAAAAGTAAAAGCATTAACATTAGAAAGGAGCTGCATTACTCAGCACCATTGAAAACTAACAAACAAAAGTATATTTAAACACATAGGTAGTACGTTTAACAACTTTGTGATCTCAAGTCAAATGGAATTACTGCCAAATTAAGATGATAAGGATCTTGTTTTAAAATAGGCTCCAATATGATTCCTATTTTTCATACGTACCAGAACATAAATGGTGGGTTGTTAGGGCTATAATCCTTAAATGTTTTGTTAAGAGTATATGCAATGCATGATTCAGAATTAGACTTATAGAAGTGTACAACAGATGTTGTAATATCATGCTGTATTTTCTTTCAACCAATGCAGCCAAATGCAGATGGTTAAACTTAGAGAGTAATGATATCAGTTAACATATAGTTATATCAGAAGAATAAAGACATGAAGGAGAGATCCTTGCCTCACATTTAATATAAGAGTTAATTCCACTCTTAGACCTCTGATCAGAAAAGAGCAAAATCATTTTAGAAAGATCTAAATGCATAACTTGTACATTATGTAATATGAACAAGTTATTCCCTCTGTTAATATTATATGAAGCTAAAGATGTTAGGTTATATTTATAAAATTACAATCAAATTACCATCATTGTTGCCACTATCCTAACAACAATCTACTCAAATTTCCTTTCCTTGAATATCCCTACAAGTAAAAAATTCAAATTTTGATTGAATAGTATTGCCATAATAAATGTTAAATGCATTATATTTACTTACACCAACATAAATTAGTACTAAAAAGAAGTAGATAAAAGTATTGTCAATTAACCAGACAGCACTTACTAAAACAGCCCTAGAGAACTACTTACTTAAAATGCATACTTAGCCCCTTAAAAAAGAAAAGAAAAAGTATCAGCTAATGAGGAAACCCTGCAGAACAGCTGGGCAGGTGACAAAACAAGACTTTTGCTTTGACTAATTTTGGTCTCTAATGTACAAAATGAAAAAAGCCACAAGTACAGCATTGAAAAGAAAGAAATTTGGATTGAGCTATAGACTGTACCAATGCCTAACGCATTTGCTGCAACCAAATGAAATCCAGTTGATCAAGTTTAACATACTTCTCACTCCATGACTGAAACTGGATAGATTTCACTGAAAACATGGTTTATATTTATTCAGCTTATTTTAGTTACAACTGTGCATAATTAATAGATGGGGGAAAGGATTAACAAATGATTAACTCCCCCTTTCAGATTTCAGCTGGCAAGAGTGGTTGTAAAATGGAACTTCACCTGCAGATGTATGTCCATGTCTCCATTTTTTGTTTGTTTGTTTTTTCTCACCATGGAGGAGCTCTTCAGTGAAACCAAGAGACTGAGGGAAGGATTAGTCTCTTGTTGTTCCATTGGGATCTATGGTGGTTCAGGCCCCAATCATTCCCTCCCTCCCTCCCTCCCTCCCTTCACCAACCAACCAACCAACCAACCAAGAGAAATGATGGCTGGCTGCCCATCACAAAGTAGCTGAGAAAGATACTCTGGACTTTCATCTCCAGAAGTCAGCAAACACACACATCTCCACCCTGCTTTATATAGACAAGATAATTCTCTTTAGTTCCTCTATGGCACTCAGAGTAACACTGAGGATACTTGCTCAGTATTACAAGGAAGATCACCTGGAAAAAAATGATCATAAGTCCAAAATCATGGTCTTTGCCAGGAGATGAAACATACATTTATGGCATACATAGGAACACAACCGAGTAAGTCTTATGCTTTAAATACCAGAAGGTAATCTTGCAGGCCTCAGGCTCTAAGAAGTTTCATGGATGCTTTTTGCCCAAAATGCCCAGAGGAATACTGGCATCATTTTTAAATTCTCCTAGTAAAAAGGTGGCTTCACATCTGCAAACCTTAAACTATCTTAAAGTTTTTAGTTTAACTTCTTTACAGATGGCCTTTGTCCACTCTCTGGAACTCATTCTAACACCCTGCTGTGTCTCTAATATTGGTCTTTAACTGGAGGTGGATTTGGTGAAAATAGAAATAACGCATACTCTATTTTGGGCAAAATCTATCCTTTTCCCCAATAGGTCTGGCTCCTGTAATCCTGGAAAATGGATATAAATCTCCCTGGAAGTAAACCTGGTCAAACTATCATCATTTTGTTTCCCTCCTTCCATTTATTCTTCCTGGGCTATGACCAGACCAATATACTCCTTAAATAGTGTATAATAGATGGATAGTTCCAAACATCTCCATCAGTGAAATCTTAGGATACACAGTAACACCAGCTGCATATCGTATGCAGCTAGAAGCCCCTAACCACAGAAGGACTTCCTTTGGTCCACTGAAGTGCCTTCTCTTCAAATGTGTGAGATGGAAGATATAAGCACTTCCTTTTCTCCTGCTCATTTTGCAGAGATCTGCAGTACCCTTATTCTTCCATTTCCCACCAGACTGGCAGGCCACACAGACTACTTCTACATCCCCCTATTAGTCTTGACTAACATTCACATAACACATAATGTTTTCAATTTCTTTGCATGAAGCAGCATGCAAAATCGCCAGTAGTGATTGCCAGCTAGAGCTAATCATGAGCAATACATGCCTAATTATTAGATTGCTCTCTTTAATTTCCAGTTATGCGGTTTTATAATTTCTGTTGTTGAAGCTTAATTTTAATGTATTTCTTTTAGATTTTTAGATAGCACATTATATTACTTTATATTTTATTAATTACTTGGATTTTAAATACACTTTTATTTTAGTTAACCTTCCAGCTTTTTGTAGTTTCATAGCAGATTTATAATTTTTATTTTACCATTTTTTAATTTTATAGTTGCTATCCTCACAGGTTCAAGTCACAGACTTTTTTATGTTATAGTTGCCGATTCCATAGTCTCTGTAGTACTTCATGCATTTCAAAGACTGAAATAAAATGTATTGTATTATATGGTCAAGAAAGGAGATAAGGGAAGACTTTACCTATGGTTAACTTTACATCATTATAGCAATACATGAAAAACTGCCGTGGGTCAATTCTAACTTAGAGAGTTATTTTATTTTTTGGCATAGTTAGTCTTTTAGTCTTTCCTACAGAAGGTAAAGGCCTTGCTTTACAATCTGCCCACAGCTTGACAATTACTGCCTAAGTGGAGCTGACACATTTATTTGTTTGTTTGATTTATATGGCTGCCACTCATGGCTTTTTCCTAATGCTAAGGCACCAGTTCCTCCCTTCATCCATGTCCCATCTCTCTACTGCCATCATGGTGCTACTGAAGAGTCTACCTAGCTGTAAAAGAAGCATATACCTAAACTAACAGAAGTATTTTCAGGCTTTATGAATCAAATTGAGAAAGAGAACTAACACAAGAGCTAATATAGGGAAAACTAAACTGATAACCAGGATAATTAAAAACCATGTTTCCATGCCTTTCTTATGTGTTCCATTCATTCTACGGTATCTCATACTGCAGGCCTTTTTTGGAGTGATGCATTTATTTGATTTACACTGTAGCCATTCAATAAACACTACAAACATTTGTCCTAATACTTGGCTCATTTTTACTATGTATTTACTATGTATTTTGTTGTTATGTATTGATTGTAAACATTAATAAAACTACATATCTAATTCAAAAACATGACCTGAATTTAAAAGGAACCCCTGCAAAACAGAAGATTAGTTAGAAGAAAAGTCATGGGCCACACTCCCCACCAAAAAAACAGACCATGCCAAGGGAAAAAGAAAACAAATAATTCAAAATGAATAAATACAACTTAAAATAAATTGCTTGCAGAATCAGGCTATTTGCAAAACTAAGTAATTTCCCACTTAGGTATTCACAAACCTTTTTCTCATACCAACCATGGTCTCTCTCAAATGGATATATATAAACATCTATACAAGCACTGCACAGTGGAAGAGGACTGAGGAAATATGGTACCATCAAGCATAAACCTTTATATGTTTATTTGTAGTAAATCTAGTATGTGTAGAGTGCTGCTATGCTGGGTTAGGGTTAGATTCATATCTCTTTAGCCCTTCTTACCCCATACAAGGTGGGGTGGAAATTGATGAAGAGATCCTTGGGATATTAATTTGTTTTTTTTTCTTTTGTTTGTAAAATAGAAATTGGATAACATAGACTTTATGCTGGGCTGTAAGCATAATTAAACCTATGCATGCTTATTTTATAGTAAGCCCAATTTAATAGTTATTCTTATTCTCAGGTAAATATTCTTCTAGTCCAGTATTTCTTAATCTTGGCAACTTTCAGATGTGTGGACTTAAACTCCCAGAATTCTCCAGCCAGTCTTGCTGGCTGGGGAATTCTGGGAGTTGAAGTCCACACATCTGAAAATTGCCAAGGTTGAGAAACACTGTTCTGTCGTTTACCTTATTCCTAGGTAATTATGTTCCAGTCAGCATGCTAGCTCTATTCCCTTTTTGTTCTCCTCCACAGACAATAATCAACTATGCAGTGGATTGCCTGTTTATCTACATAGAATCTCCATATTCCAGAATCCTAATTCACATGGAGAGCCCTCATGGACAGTGGAGGTCCTCCACTGCAAAGACATTCCTGGTCTACATGTAGAGGTGACAAGAGGGGGGAGGACTAGTGCTTATCCTGGTCCCTCTTTGAACCAGTAGCTTCTCCCTCTCTTCTGTTTCTGTTTCAGCCATTTGTTTTCATGGATACCTCCTGCTCATTCAAGAATGAGCTTGATTTCAAGAATGGCTTCTCTATTCTCAGTGAATATGAGACAATCCCAGCAATTCACAGGTAATTATTTAGGGAAAAAACCCTTTCTTCTTGGGTAACCACAGTAGGTTGAAAACAACAGAATCTGAATAAATATCTGGATGTATGTTCTTAGGCATATAGATCATGCATGTGTACATGGAGATTTGTTTTAAACACACTTAAATATGAAGTACACAGCATATAGTACAAAACTACAAAAGGAAGTGTCTGAAAAAAAAAACAGATTAAGAATAACCTGATATACAATCATGTCTCCCCAAAGTAACTTAAAATTCCTTAATCATTAAAAAAAAAATACCTTGTCTTCTTGGCTACGGAAATAATACAAAGTTTTCCCAACCAGCATACACCACACTGTCTTGGAATATCCATGTTTCACCTGCAAATGAAATGATTATTTTATACAGAAAGGCAATGAAAGATTCCTTTTTTTATCCTATATTTAAAATACAGAGGATTATAATATTGGGCTACAGTACTGTAACAACAAAGCTGCAATTCTTAAGCAAAGTACTGTATTTCTGAAAATTCTGTTGAAGCAATGACAAAAAATAGGCACACAACTATAATAACCAAGTTATTTTTATAGTTGAACTTTAATATACATTACATGTAAAACTGGAATGAAATATAAAAACAGCTGCATTTGTATATATAAGAAATAAGCTCCTTAGCCTCTTTCTGAGTTCTCTTCCTACCTAGACATGATTCAAACCAGTAGTTTTTATTTCTGTTTTAGATTAACCTTCAGGCAAAGTTTTTTCCTGTGACAATCTTAAATCAATTAGCTTAAATCAAACTGGAATTCTTACACAAAGTATTAATGACCAGCATTAATGTCTATCATATTTTGGACACATCATGTGGAGACCCAATTATCTTCAGAACTTCTCATGTTGGAAAAGTTGAAGGAAAAAGATAAAGAGGATGGCTAACGGCAAGGTAGATGGATTTGATTATGACAGCAATGAATGCATCTCTAAGAGACCTAAGTTGAAGACAGATCATTCTGAAAAGAATCTATTCATGTGGTCCCTAAGAATCAACACCAACATGATAGCATTTAATCAATCAAATAATAGTTTATAGTCCTGTTGAAAGCTAACCAACCTAAATTTAATTGTAGTTACTTGAAAAAAGGTAATTTCATGAATAGAGGCATTACATTAGCTCTTTTCAACAAACTATACTTTGCCCAAGTTCAGATGACATGGCAAATGACATTTAATGTAAGGCAGAAGAAAAAGCTTCTGAACATAGTTGCAACAGAAGACGATCACAGGAGTTTAGGTTTCATGTTATACTTCGGGAACCTAATAAAAGGTATCCAAAAGTGCCTTAGAGAAAAAGAGATTTTCATTACAATGCTTTCTTGTTATACTTTTTAAAAAAAAAATCTACCTCCCCAGTAATGTTTTACTCCTACCTTTTGCAACTCGGCTTGGAACACAAAGAGGGATTTAAGTGCTAGGTTAATCTTAAATCTTTTCCAAAAACTGGCATTTTATTAGCTAACTTTTCAAACTAACTAAAGAGAATAATAGCTAACTAAAAAGAGCAATGAATTCTTAATGCCATGCTAGTGGATACTTTCCTCCAGAATTAAATTGCATGAGAAGTTTTCTTCTAAAGGCAGAAAAAAACCCATTACATTTTGTACCCATGCTTGCTGATATCCCAATACCTAGCTGATATTATTTGCATTTTAAAAAGCTTCCTGATTAAATTCAAGGACACATTAAATGGATACCTAATTTGGCCTCAAGAATTATCAGGAAAAACGTGAGGTATTCCAACCTTTCTCAAGTAGTAATGAGAAACAAAATCTAATCCCCAGCCTTTCTTATTTATGTGTCTGCTTATTTAAAAAACAATCTCACTGTTTCCCAAAGCAAGTCAATATCTTGAAACAGGATAGGCAAGTTGTTATTGCCAGAATTGACATAGTTTCTGAATGTTCTATTTTTGTGGATTAGATCAAGAAATATAGGAACTATAAATCCCATACACTCCGGCAGCAGATGACATAAATAAAATTAAATCCTATAAGGCTTTGCTTTCCCCAGCAAAAAATCCTCAAACCAAAACCTGCATATTTCTTTAGTTTCCCGCTGCCCCCTTGGGAGCAATGAAGCTTTCATGAGATATAGGCCCATAAAACCCTTTGTTTTTTTTAACTCCCCCACCCCACTTTTTGGATTACTAATCTGACAATTAATAATCCTGGAAATCAATAATAATTCAGAAATTCTCTGATGCAATTAATAAAATCAAAATATCTGGTTTTCTAAAAGAAAACTCTTGAAATATAAAACAAAATAGGAATATGAAGAAAAGAAGAATGTGGTCTTTTACCTTAGTAAGCAAGCCTTTCACCGCTGGTTTAACATCTGGTTGAATAAAAAGTGGGCTTGCAGCCTGTACTTTAAGAACATTCTGTAATACTTTGATCCATTCTTCTAAGATGTTTGGGGAGTCTGCAGTCATGTAATAAGTTCGTTTTTCTGTAGTCAGCTATGGAGAAATGGAAACAAAACACATTGATTGAAGGTAACTGGAACATCCTCTCCAGTATCTTACACCCAGATAAACAGAGACTAACATCAGACAAAAAATCAAGCAGAAAACAGTATCCCAATCAAGGAACCCACCAAGGAGACAAACAATCAAGCAGACAAACAATACCGTAATCAAGGCACTACCAAGGAGAAAGCCCCATCAACACTGGCAGAGCAAGCTACCATATATAAACAGGGAGCAAACCCTACTCTCACAAGCACCTGATGATGTTACCTAGTTGGATAATGAAATATCTGCAATCAAACAGTCAAGCTCAGGGAACACCAAGGACTCCACAGTTCAACCCTGAGCTACATATATTATCTTCTATTGGGAGAACATTTCTACCTATATGCTCCTGATAGGTACCTATACAAAACATTATAATAAATACAGTCTGAAATTAAGGCTATTAATGTATTTATATTTCAATCTCATCTTTGATGGGAATTCAAGGTGCTCTTTATGGGTCTTCCTCAACCATATCTGATCCTCATTAAAACCATATGAGATAGTTAAGGTTGATGTGACTGGTCCAGGATCACCCTGTAAACTTCATGATTGAATGAGATTTGAATTTGGGTCTACACAGTCTTAGCCCAGAATTCTAACCTACAGGCAATTGGTAGGAATTTAAAATTATCAAAACCATTTAATATATATGTCTTAATAGCTGTTTTAAATAATAAATCATGATTTAATTTTCTTCGAAAGTCCTATGGATGACTTACCCAGGACAGGAGCTCATTCAGGTACATTTGAAGACACTAAGAGTCAGATTCAGAGGAAAGGTCTTCACTGGTTCTTCTTTCAGGTTAAAGGGATGGAGGGTACATTTGGAAAAGGAGGTCAGTCTATTTCCATCCCCTGTTCCACTATGAGCAATAATCTCAAAGATAATCTTCTGGAAGAGGGTGAAAGAAGGTGGAAACAGAGCTGCCTACCTTCTCTTTACTCACAGCCTCATTTTGAAATGAAAATGGATTATCCTTTCTTTCCCACAGAAACAGAGAATTTGTTCAAATACTTCCAAGGGCACACATGCATGTATATGCACTGTACAAACTTTCCCAGCATGTACATATACTTTCTGACACATACAGGCAAGTGCCCCATCTTTGCACATCACATTTCAATGGTTAGGAAGGGAAAAAAGATGCCACTCAGGTCTGAGACCCCATCCAGATGCCATATCTCTTTACCTTCTTTTGTTCCCAACATGGTCTCCTACCTGTTACTGACTCCTCTGCTCTGCCTAAGAAATCATAGCTGGTGCAGGTTTCAACTGAAATAAGCTTCTTCTAATGAAGTGCTATCCATACAGTTACATCTAATGAAGTGCTATCCATATAAATACGTATCATTGTGTGTCCCAATGGATATCTCGGGGAGCACTGCTAATGAAGAGGCTTATGTCAGTCAGATCTTACTTTTCTACAACCACAAATGAGATGTGGAAACTTGCAACTGCCGAAGATGTCTGCCAGTATCTGTTTCTTTATGGATAGTTCTTCCTATGAGCACAAGTCAGTGGGGAGTGGGGAGAGAAAGGAGAAACATATGCCATTCTGTTGACCCATGAAACGTAACAAGTTAAGGAAGTACCTGAACTGTTTGTTTTCCATCACCTCTTACGATACGGCTGGATGCACTTAATTCAATCTGACCCTGGGGTTTTCTTATTACATCACTCTATGGGACAAAAAAATGTGACAAGTGGATATTCAATACCAATAATTATCAACCTTATAACTGTCAGGATTTTCTTTCTCATGGGAAAGGATTCATCCCGTTATCTCTACAACAATAACAAATAATATTTTGACTGCAGAGATCATGTGAAAAACACCTGTTATTGTGTGTTGTGTATTGTGCTATTTGCTGCCACCTATTGGCATGTGTATGCCAGTTGCCCAGTGGGGGTGGCATAGAGCTATAATACAAGGGGAGGAAAATGTGCAGCCTCTCTGAGTAGTTGGTAGTTGTTTTAGTGTTAGCCACTATGTAGGGTTTATGGGCTACGTAGTTGTAACAAAGTACCAAGTAGCGTACCTCTTCTCTAAGAGTTTGTAGCTAGAGATTTTGTTAAGCTTGTGTTGCTAATAAGTCTTGGATGCCTGTAAATGAGAAGATGTGTTTTTCTTTATATTTTGTATGATATTTGCATTTTATGGAATTTTGCATTTTTTATCAATAAACACCAGTTAGTATATATTTTCTGACTGGATTTCTTTGGGAAACAAGAAATGGACATTGCATTGTGTTTGCTGTCATGGCTAATATTTTCCTGGAGTTTTTGCTGCGCTCTGCACAAACAGGAGTGTTTGTGATTATCACTCTGCCCGACAATAACAGAGTAAAAAACTGAAATTCACTTTCATGTTGTTGGACACCATAACCCTTTTTGGGCTGATGGATACATTTAGAATTTTTTATATTTTACATATTTTTAACATTTAAAAATAGGCTTATAATTATTTATAAGGTGTTTAGGGAGGTTTAAACATAATCCTTTTCTTTCTAACCTGCATTTACAGCAACCTTCTGAATTAAGTTAGGCTGAGAAGTAACTATGCGGATGAGTGTATATTGGCTTAGTAAACCAGGGTTATGAACAAGCCTTTCAACTGGATCCATCATCCATTCTGCCCTCTGTTGCAGCATATCTCTATGAAATGCAGAAATCTTGAACATACTATGGTTTCTTGTTTTATACAACCAGAAAACTATAGTTATTAACTAGAGGTTGAAATAGGTTTAAGATCCTGGTATTTTGAAAAGTCCTACAGACTCTTTGCCCAGGCCTTTGGCGAGGATGACTGACACCCATTTCTTTCTCTTTGTTCCTTTCTAGGTTTTTTTTTTTTTTTTGCCATTGTTGTTCTTCTGTCTTGTGCTGTTTTTGTGTGGTTTTTTTTTAATTGCTTTTGTTCTTAAATGTTTTTAACAATTGTAAACTGCTCAGAGTTGCTGGGAGTCAGGTGGTGGAATATAAATTTAATATATTATGGTTGGTCGCACAGTCAGCCAGTTGTTCAGACTGGATTTGGTGTTTTTATCCACCTATCGAGTCCTTCCCAAGGGCCTGGGATAGGGAGATGTTGCTGTTTAATGCAGATGGTGTTAAAGGTGTCGTCACAGGATGCAAGCTATTCCAAGTAAAGCTGCCTTCTGCAACTGACTGATGGTCTTCAAGTGGTGCTCCAGATGTTTTGGGATTGCACCCAAGGCACCTATTACTATTGGTACTATCTTTGCTTTTTTTTACCACAGCCGTTATATTTCTATTTGCAGGTCTTTGTATTTTGTGATTTTCTCCAGTTCTTTCTCTTCTCTTCTGCTGTCTCCAGGTATTACAGTGTCCACTATCCAGACTTTTTTGTCTTTCTTATCAACAACTGTTAAGTCTGGGGTGTTGTGTGGCAGGTGCTTGTCTGTTTGAATTCTAAAGCCCCAGAGCACGTTAGCTTCTTCATTTTCTATTACTTTGTCTGTTTTGTGGTCCCACCAGTTCTTGCTTGCAGGCAAATGGTATTTCTTGCAGATATTCCAATGCACATTGTTGCTACTTTGTCATGCCATTGTTTGTAGTCAGTCTGTGCGATCTTCTTGCAGCAGCTTATTATTGTTGTTTGCATAGTCAGCCAAATGTTTAGCCTGGATTTGGCAATATATTATTATCATTATCATTATCAATCATCATCATCATAATCATCTGGCTTCTTAACAGTCATTGCCTACTGATTCTTAGGCAGCTTGGATCAACGGACAAATTACATTGTACTGCAGAGTTCCTTTAACGTGGGAGGAGGGGAGAGTTCCATATTTATTAAAGAATTCTACAAAAGGAGTAGAGAAGGGGATAACTGGACAAAAGAATAAGAAGGTGAGGAGGAAAGAAACTAAAATATGATAATTTAAATGCAGCTAGTGAATGTCCAAAGGTCATCCATGGCTGAATGAGGATTAGAGTCCTGGTTTCTTAAACATCTCTAGATTCCAAAGTGATCAGAGGTCAGAGTCCAGTGGAATTTATACTGAATTGGTTCTAAGAGCATTGAGAGACACTAAACTTTCATGCTACAAATATACTAAAGTGCCAACTGAGAACAAGGAGACATTTAGGACAGATAGCAGAACTGCTAAATCAGACTTCTGCTGTAAAATTGGGACTGCAAGAATTGTTCCTATGCAGCTCCCAGAATTGCTAAAAACTCTCTGCCTTGTTCACCACTCTGTTCAAATTAAAATTTGTATTTTCTCATAAACATGGCTGAAGAACATACCTTCACAGATAAGAGATTTCAGGTAATCAAAGAACATTATCATACTTTAGATCAGTTTGAAAACAAATAGTTGCATAATGATTCAGTAAAGAACACAGACAAACTCAAAATCTTAATTATATAATCATATACCAAAAAGTTTGCACTTGCTTACCGGAGATTTATAGTAAAGCAATTCACCCCCTTTGAGTACAAACCATCGTCGTTTCCAAGTCTTTACTTTACCACCCATTTTTAACAAATATCCAGATTTCTCTAGCAGCTCCTATGTTTAAAAGAAAAATTTTAAATGCTAAAATTATTTATGATTGATGGATTATAAATGAATAAACAGTATTTCCAACCAAACTGATGTTTAAGGTGCTAATAATACAAAATTAGGAAAACTACAGAATCATAACATATACTTTCAATTAAAAACAATTAATCAGAATTAAAAATGCAACAATAATAAAAACACAACCAATCAATGAAATCTATCTTCAGCAGACAAACCAGATTAAGAATATTCTTTTCCGTATGCAGAGAAACAACAGTAAAACATCTAGGCTTACATTGTTTGGCTGGAGGTCTCAAGTCTGGGAAGAAGACCCTCTCTCATATTTTTGTCAAATAGAACCACTGATGGTGGTAGAACTTAAAGAAGGGCCTCTCCTGCAGACTTAAAGCTGAAGAAAATATATATGGGATAACTCAATTTTTCAAAAAGCCACAACTCTGTTCATAGGTCATATGCTGCCTGATTTGTGAAACAGATAGGTTGCCAAATGATGGTATTGTAACACAGGAGATACATGCATGCTATATAATAACTTTCAATCAATTCGCTGGATTCAGAGTATTGACAGGGTTAGATTAAGTTTCTAATTCTTTTCAAAGAAATCCATTGATATTACAGTAATCCGTATGAGATGTAATTAAGCCATATATCATAAGGTCGTGCTCAGACATCTAAAAACTCAATTGGCTGGCTAAGTGCTGTCCTACCCAATACCTAAATTTGTGTCTCCAAGTTCAGGCACAATTTAAGCAACATGCCTAAATTGCAATCTTGAGTCTTCAAAAAGAATGTAAATCCATTCAACACAGGTTGAATTATTATTCCCTAGTCAGAATTTAGACTGACCAGCAGTACCTTTGTATTGTCTGGATTAAGTTTCAGTTTGCTGGCTCTCATCCACTTCATACCAACAACACTAGACACTGATTTAGAATTGAGCTACTTTCCTGGATGTCAGTCAGAAAAGACAATTCAATCGTACCAAACCATAAAACTTCACAAACCTCTCCCTATGTTTCATGCACTGTATGTGTTGAACAGCATGAGAAGGAAAAAGGAATATTAAGGTATAGCATAAGTAAAATGTAATCACATCATATGCAGAATAACCAGCACCATCTTCTGAAAGTAGGAACAAAGCCACCATAAAACAATTTGTAACTATATTTCAGTCAAGTGATTCAGTTATATTACAGTCAATGGTCTCAAAAATTACTGAGAGGATCAGTGGAATCAACAGGGATATATAACACCTGTCTAGTTCTGGATACATAGATTGTGTATCAAAGCAATCCCATAATACAGGGCTATTAGATCTGGACTGCAAAAATGCAGATAATCACTGGATGGCACAGTGGTGGGTTTTTTGTTTCTCTTTGTTGCCATTAGTGGTTGTCCAAAGCCTTGCAGTCAAGACCTGGTAGCCCTATAATCCTGAGGCCTGAAGCCAGATTGAAATAGAATTATGCTGTACCATACTCACATTTTTTCCATTATCACTAGATGTTGAACAGGTTTTAGGCAATTTTTGTTCTGGTTCTGAGTAATCTGTATCAGTTGAGTAGGCATCAGGAGGAATGGCGTAGTCACCTTCTGAAGTCATTGAAGAGAGAGAGACCCCTGAGTGAAAAGCAAATTAATATTAATATTGTTAAGGACTGAATCAACCAACTGCCAGGTTGTATAGACAGACTACACTGCATTATGAAATATGGAAGAAATTAGAGTTTAAGTAGATTAAATTCATTTCTGACAAAGATGCTTCAGAAATGGAAACAACACATCCACTTCACTACAGCTCTCCAGAAAACAGATACCGCAGTGATCATAATCAGAATACGCTGCTGATTACTGCATCATAGTTCTTGTTAATTTTCTTTTGCATAAAGGTACTGTATTTTTCTCTTTGACTTACATAGGTAACCCATAGGTAAGCAGTGACAGAACTCTCCCTTGCTGTGGAATTGCCCCTATTAATTATCTTCCGATTACTGAAAGGCTTATCATATAACTAAAATTCTTGCTATAAATCAGTCTGAGAAATTAGGGATCTAGGGAAATTGCTTAATGTGTCTGTTTGATAAATCCAGGTTAATGGAGCAGGCATGAGTGACAAACAAGGTTTGTAACAACCTTTAAAACAATTTCCACTCTTCAACTATAATAGGGATTTACGATTTAATAATTCAGAACTCTTTTCTATATTTCAGTAATTGGGAGGAAGAAAAGGGAGACAATGCCTGACCTTATTGCTCTTTGCACTCAAACTGGTTTGCTGATCAGTTTGGATTACTATGTTATATCCTGCCTCTTCATTCAGGAGCTTAAGTAGGCATGTGCTCTCTCCTATTTTTCCCTACTATAACAACACTGTGAGGTAGGTTGGGCTGAGAATGATTGGTCCTCAGTTACCTAGTAAGCTTCCATGATTAAAGGTGGATTAGAACCTAGGTCTCTCCCACCTAGTTCAGCAGCCTAACCACTATAGCACACTGATTCTCAATTAATTGTTTTCTTTTTAAAAAAATATTTTTTATTAAAGTTTATATATATAAAAACTAATACAAAACTAAAAAATGTACAAACAAAAAGAAAAGGGGAAAAAAAGGGAAAAGAGAAATATAAAAGACGACGTCCCCCTCCCTCCAAACAAGTACATGTATTTACAATAATTTAACAACTTCTCTAATATTACTAAAAAAATAGCCCTCTTTATCCCTTTTCTCATCCCTAAACAATAACCGAATTATAAAAAAAATATTCAACAATCTAATCAGCAAAAGCATTAGGAGTGCCAGTAATAATAAACTTTATATTTTAAGCTTAAACAAATAGTCTATTCTGCATTTTGATTTCTAAGTTTTTCTCGGAAATGAAACCTAAAAGATCTCTTCCCTTAAGCATACAAAAGACCAATAATAATCACATATGTTTTTTAAACTAAACCAAATAAATCAGTTTTACGGGTATAAACCACCGTCTTACAGTCCTGGTCAGAAAAAGAAAATTCAATATTAACAATCCAAGATCAAAACATAGAGAGTTTAACTTTGATCTGATAAGTTCACTTTAAATTCCTTTCTCTTCTTTTTGAAAAGCTCAGTCTTCAGTCTCTTCTCCAAATAAAACCCCAAATAACAATCTCTTATCATTTTCTTCCTATCTATTTTCAGAAAAGGTTTCAGAGATTTGGTATTTCCCTTCTGTATATCCAAAATAGGGTAATTCTCAAAGTCACTCTTCCAGTCCATTACAGCTTCTTTCTCCATATCGTTCTCTTAATCAGGCAACTTTGAGTCCATCTTCAGATCCACAGCATCTTTTTCCGTATCTTCCATGTCTCTTTTATAATCTGGCATTTCCTTAAAGTCCGTTTTAGAATCCTTATTCAAGTCGTCCTCCACTGCTATTTTATCCAGTAAAGTCTTTTTTTCTTCTACAACCTCTGTTAGTCCCAATTTTAAAAATAGTTCCTGGACACACTGATTCCAAACAGCTAAAAAATTTTCTTTGAAATAAAGATACTCCTCCATTGTGTTAAAAGGGATATGTTCCTCTAATTGCTATCCGTTCCCTCTGACCTTGAAAGCTCAGTCTTATCTTGTGTTTATTTTCAGAAGCAAAACTTTCCCAGGGCAGATTTTCTTGCAATTCAATCCAAATTCACTTACTGTATTTTCTTAAACATTTAAAACAATATTTAAAAAAGCTGTTTCAAATCCATCTAGCCTCTTAACTGTTCCCAATCAACATTCTTAATTCCCCTTCGCTGTTTCCAAACATTAAAATATTTCTTTTTGAGCTTTAAACTTACTTTAGTTTTCTTTCTCCCAGGATAGTAGGAAATTCTCCCAGTGTACAGCAACTTGTCTTTCAGGAGGCTTTTAATTACCAAATAAATCACAGATAGGCAATTTATGATGTTAGTTAAAAGAGGAAGTAAAGCAAATCTAGTGTCCTTTTGAAGGCTCCCCATCACAGTTTGGGATTGATGTTTCCCTTGACCCCCAGAGCGCTCCACCTGCTAGGGATTGCTAGATTGCAATCTCTTCACAGGGAATCTCTGTAAAGAGTACCTGTGGGTGATCCTGTTGATCTCCTTTATCTGGAGATGACTCTGAAGAGCTGGACCAAGACCAGCTCCTCAAATTGCTGTGGCTGTTGGCTCCACAAAGAACGGAGCCGTGTTCAGTCAGCCATTTCTTCCCCGGAAGCCCTCAACTAATTGTTTTCTGTAGAACATCTGCTGTTTAGTGATGATGGGGAACAAGAGGTTCCCCTTGTAACCAGCATTTAAATTAAGTTACTTTTTAACTCCAGTTACCCATAACTCCTTAAATCCTATTTATTTCAGTGAATCTCTTGTAAGATTGTCAAGATTCAACATAATTAACTATTTTCTGACTCAAAAAATGTATTTGGCTTTACTACAATATGCCCATCTGTTTCATTGGTTTTCAAGATCAGCCTAAATTATTTCATTCTAAAAACTATTGATATTGACAGTTCCTCTAATCATTCATTGTTTTTATCCACAATAGCCTTCTGCATAGTGAAGTCAGCTCTTCAAAATGATCTTGCCTCAGTTTGAACAATCCATCACATTTATCACAAGGGACCAATGCTTCATGTTTTCTGTCAAGGACAGGTACAACATTTTTTCATAGTCAAATGTAAAGATAATACTTTCTTTGTAAAAGAGTTTAATGCTATGTATATGATACACTGTTAGATAAATAAATCTCTTTCTTTTGTATCTAATAAAGGGATAACACAATTTTTCAACTCATATAGTGATTACTAGAAGAACACCATGGACATTTAGAAGATTTAATCACACTTCTAATTTCTACCTATGTCTGGTAGAAATAAGGAACTCAAAATATCTGCTTTATACTGTCAGAGACCATATATTCTAGGCATTTGTCAATGTGAAAGAAGGCTACAAAACATGAAATAAAATAAATATTGTGCTGTCTCTTATATTTGCTTTCCCTGTCTGTATCAAGAGGATGATCCTTTTTTTCCCTGGTCACCTAAAACCTTACGCTTGATGACATGGTTTGGCATTCCAAGACTGTCTTCCTATAATTGAGCACATTTCACTTCCCACAATTGCGATAGGTTAGCCTAATACCCTTGACTTCAAGTAACAATCCTTCAAATATACATTGTTTAAATTATGTATGAACTTTGAAAATTTAAGTAGACAAAAAAGTACGTTTGGTTCTTGTCTCTCCCACCTCCTCCAGCCATGTATCTTGGGCAAAATAATGTAATTCTTGCAGTCAGCTAGAGAATTCATATTTATAAACTGTTTTGGCAAGTCTGCAGAGTTGGAAATATCAAATGCTCTATCTTAGTGTCATTCTGTTTTGAAGGCATTTATACTTTTCACTTATATATAACCGTATATAAGATCTGATTTTTTTTGAGATTTAGATTTAGTTCAGCCCATCTGAAATTTATGTTCTTATTAAAAGCAATGATATGATAGAAGTGAAGAGAATATCCTGCGATGATGAGGACTGCACTTTCCTCAAATATTATGGTATGAAGAAAAATGTTTCCATTTTTATACATAGTAATTCCTGTGATTTTCATTCATAAATTAAAAGTTCAGTATTCCAAGTATGGAGACTGAAATGTTTGTATATAGCTGTAGCATAATGCCTGAGCCCATAGGCCAAAAGGCTAGATGGTCTCAATTCTTTTCTCGCAGCAACTCTTTGGATCTTCACACTCTAGTCTATGAAGGAATTCAGACCTGGCCTTGGGAATGGGGAAGGAATGAATGAACCATTAAGAAGGGACTTTCAGAATACTCATTCCTGAGAAAAAGGAAAACATGACAAAGAAACTCAGAATAACACTGCCTTTGAGGGAGAGAGAAACTCTGACAGGATTTAAAGATTCTGTTATGCTACCCATAACATTGAAGATCTGTGCAGTGCTTGTTTCTTGACCGTCTTACCTTGAAGGGTTGTCACAGCTCTATTGTCAGCCCTCCAAGATAGGCCAGACAGGAAACATGATCAGATGAGCTAATTCTACTTTATTGTATGGCTACATTAACAGAATCTTCCAAGTCTGAAAGTACAAATCTCCTTTACAGCCTGAGAAGCTAAGGAGGGTCCCTTCTGAGCCACTTTCTCCATCCATTATGCAGCTGCTGGTTATGCCCTCTCTTATCTGTCTGTCCCCTAGGCAGCATCTCTTCACCCCTTCTCTCAAGGCTTCTCACATACCATTACACCTACCTACTGCCCTACCTACTGCCTTAAGTGGTGAAGAAGGTCCTGCTGCTACTACCTATTTTCCAGGTAGTAACTCTGCTGGAGTCTTCCCCTATCCCCAGCATGTGTGACAGATCTGTGCTGCCTTTCTGGCACTTGAAAGGTAAAAATGGACAAAAAATTAGATAATTTCTATAATGCAACTTCCTGGTCATGTACCTTATAAGTGTGTGTCTAGAGGTTTCAGCCCTTCCTTGGTAAACTGACCCTCACAAGAGATAAACAAAATTAGACTTATTATTATTATTTTTTTTAAAATGAAGTATATGAAGCACATTTTATTTTTAAATACATTTACAAAAGTACATGCAGGGTTCCTGGAAGACTACAGGATGGTGTTGGTCTGCTACCAATGAACGTTTTCTCCCCGTGAGATGGAAGCTGTTGCAATGTGACAGATTAACAGAAGAATATAAATAAAATCAGTAACTTCCTGCCAAACCTAAAAAATGAAATGAAAGGCTGAAACACACATTCACTACCTGAATTTATACAGAAAAATAAAAGCATTAGATTTGCATAACAGAAAATTAAATCAAGAATCTAACTGAAATTCTTCATTTTAAACTGTAATTAGAGATAATATTTTTCTGATGCAAAAGTTCCTCTGCTTATTTATCTGATCTTCCCTTAGATTCCTGAAAAATCCAAACTTTAATCAGAAGCTATTTGTAGGAATGTTAACCCCTCTTGTCCCATCCTAAGACCCATCTTCCTTGGGTTCTCTTTGAGTTCTATCTTTGCCTTTGACTCAGAATAGAGGGAGAGGCTGGGATATCTGTGTTTGTGGCAGAGAGAGAATCTCTTCCTCATGAGAATGTGGTTTTTATAACTGGCAAGCAGCCTGGAGTCTTGTGAATGTCTAGCCCGTGAGGCTACACTCACATCTCTTCTATGAACAGCAGTATTGTGAGCTGGGACAGATTACTAAAGTATCTGATATGCAGAAGTTTTCACTGAGAAAGCTGCTCAGGACTTTTAAGTTAAAATGGACAACTTGAGGTAACTTAAGTAAAGTAAGCGTACACATATACACACACACAAATATATGTGTGTGTGTATACACACACACACACACGTTTTAAAGAAGAGTTGTGGATCTGTGTATTGTTGAAGGCTTTCACGGCCGGCATACGAAGGCTGGTGTGGGTCTTCTGGGCTGTGTGGCCGTGGTCTTGAAGTTTTGTTTCCTAACGTTTTGCCAGCACCTGTGACCGGCATCTTCAGAGTGCAGGAGCACAGACAGGAGCAATTATCTCTGTGCCCAGGGTGATGTGACCCTTTTGTGGGTATTTATAGAGATCTGAAAGGGGAAGGGGGTTGGGTTAACGAGTGGCTGCTTGTTTTGGTGTCAGAATATGTGTGTATATTCTGACACCAAAACAAGCAGCCACTCGTTAACCCCCACCCACCCCTCCAACTCCCCCCTTTCAGATCTCTATAAATACCCACAAAAGGGTCACCTCATCTTGGGCACAGAGAGAACTGCTCCTGTCTGTGCTCCTGCACTCTGAAGATGCCGGTCACAGATGTTGGCGAAACGTTAGGAAACAAAACTTTCAGAACACAGCCACACAACCCGGAAGACCCACACCAGCCTTAGTTGTGGATCTGTTAGTCTAAATATCTTGACACTTTTGTAATAATATCACTTTCTAAAAAGAGAAATATTCATCAAGCACTCATAATTTTAAAAAAATGAGAGTCAGCATGGTGTTGTAACTAAAGTTTTAAATCAGCACCAAATCCCCCCCCAGTCATGGAAACTCGCTGGTGCTTTGCGCCAGTAACAGTCTCTCAGCCTAACCTACATCACAAGGTTGTTATTAAAAATTCATCTTGCAAGATAGTATTTTAAATGAAAGTTTCCTTTTCTCAGCCTGTAAAAAAGTCTAACCATCTATTTAATGTATTCTGTTCATAATAACAACATTTTAACTTCATCTGTCCTAAAGGTTATAATAGTTGCTTTGTTATAAATTCTGCCCACCTCGTTTCATAGCCCGTGGGCTACCAGGACCGCTTCTGCTTCGAGAGTCTGATTCAGATGTCCGTGAACTGGATCGGGAACTGTCTTCTTCAGACCCAGACGAGTCATCTAAGAATGGGTTGTTACTGATTTGTGTTGCTTTCTGATAAAATCAACAAGCCATTATTTAAAACTGTTAACTGCAATAGTCAAAGAAGAGATAATTATAACAATGGTATATAGTATTCATATGGGTTTTTTTAAGACAAGGGACTGCTTACAGCAGATTATTGTTATATAAATAACTTTTGATCATTAACAGTTTATTTTTTAAAATACATTTATAGGTAGAGGATTAGATTTTCTGCTCTGTTAAAAATATTAATCTATTTCAAGATTTAATTATATTTGCTAGATATAGCCTACAGAAATTTGCACTGAGAATTGTATTTTCATTGGTATACAGGAGGCCAGGATTCTATTTGGTTCCATGTTATTAAGGCACATCACAGAATATTGTGCAGTGTGATAACATTTGGGACCTGGCTCCTTCTCATTCTCTGTCCAAAAAGACACATGGTACTATTCATGTATTGCTAGATAAAGTTTTTTTGCACCTAAGTGAGTCGGTAACGACTGAGTGCAGATTAAAAAAAAAATAAAAAAAATCCAATATCAGCTTATTTGCATTTCCATCCTTTCAGTCAACATTTCTGGCTCTGAAATTAAATTTTACTGTTATTTCAGGTTTCACATTTGGCATATTAAATAAAACATGGATCCTGATTGTGTGTCAGTACATTGCAGGTACCTTCAAGTTGGTGGAATGTAGGCAACAATATGTTGGCTTGCAAGGTAGTTTTTAGATCAGAGAAGAATAAAATTCAGAGCTAGAAGTGCTTGCAACTGAAATGCTTCATTTGTGGTTAACAGAAACATATTCTGGTTATTATTAAGATAGCTATTTTATTACTCTTTCAAAGGAACAAGAAATTACTTTTCTAGAATAAGGAAGGAAGGAAGGAAGGAAGGAAGGAAGGAAGGAAGGAAGGAAGGAAGGAAGGAAGGAAGGAAGGAGAGAAGGGAAAGGGAATGTTTTGAGTAAACATATGAAGACACATTTTTCAAAGTGGACCTACAGAATATATCTCCAAGCATAACTGTAAAGAAATGGTTACCCCTTTAAGAGTGGTATAGACTGGTGTAGTCATGTTCTTATATATTAATGATGTGTAGAGTCCTGATGGAGAATATGAAGTTGAAGAAGAGGAATCTGAAATAAAGTTTTTTTAAAAAATAAATTCTGAAAATGCTGGGTGTATTGTTTTTTTAATTAAAAAAAAATCAGTTAATTTGCCAAATAGGTAGTTGGATAAGAATCTGTATGAGACTCTAGATTATACCTTTTATATTAAAAATACATATTTCAGACAGAAAACTCAAATTCAAAAGGTACATATAAAAAAAAATAATAAAGCAAAAATAAAAATAATAAAGCAAATAAAAATAGCAGAAATAATTCATGAGATATGAAATAATATGCTCCATCAGACCAGACCAGAAACAATATTCAGTCAAGATTTCCTAACACTGGCTACAATAATCCATTAAAAAGTAAAATTTTCTTTGGAAGTCAGCTTTAGATGCTTTCAGGACCTTTGAAATCCCAAAGAGTGTCAATTAAAGGTTTTTCTTCCCTGATTATGCTGACTCAAAAGGAAATCTTACAATGTTCAATGGGACTTGCCTAAGCAATTCATTTTAAATAACTGTTCTAATAACTTACTTTTATTGAAGGACTCCATGTTGAAGGCCTCAGAAAAGCACAGACCTGACTTGGCTACAGCATAAATTCTGTTTTCCTGATGAACAAAACAGAGATGTTATTATATTGTTTCCAGTAACATTATGTTCACATTATACCTAAAGCCTTCTTCCACTAAGCTCAGCTGAAAGCAGAATTAACCAATAATTTTTAATGTATCATCTAAACTTGATATTATTTTCATATTTTTATTAACATAAAGATGTATATTTGCATCTCTAGCTAGTAATATTAAGGCCATTTTCTAAAGACAATTGCTATTGTTTATGAACATTTTTAAGGTTAAAGATTGAAGTGACAAATTGTTATCTACACAATATCTATCTAACCGTGTTATTTGTAATGCTTTCTAAATGTGTTACTTCTGTTCCAAGGAGAATCACCAAACTAGCCAATCACTTGAGTCTTTAGTGCCCACTAATCTTCCAAAATGCATGTAGTTTATGTGACTACATTATAAGCGATCCTGAGAAAATTTGAGTTTGAAGGGAGCTATACAACTCTTAAAGTAAAATCGGTAATTAAACAAGAATTCCAACATTATGCAGTGTCACTGTACTGTTAAGGACTTCTGCTTTGGTTTTAGTTTTTTTTAAAAAGAACTGCAATAGTTTGACTCAATTCTAATCTTCTGCCTCTGCTATATTCTGTGATGTGTTATAAAGGAGATGGGATCACCTTCCATGGGACTGTCCATAAAGTCTTTTATAACCCTATCTTCCTTAACTATGTATATTATCTACTACTCAGTTAACATCAATCACATATATTTTGAAGTATAACTCAGGAATCAAGCACTTGCATGAAAAAAATTACTGTATATGTAAAGAGTAAAGATCCCTTTGTGTCAAGCTTGATTCCTGATGATTACATGGACATGTCTATATAGTTTTCTTGGCAATAATACAGAAATGGTGTGCCGCTGCCTTCTGCTTGGATGGTTTTTAGAAATCCTAGCCCTGGGATTTCCTGATGATATCCCATTCAAGTATTAACCAAGTTAAACCTTGTTTAGCTTTTTTGAGATCAGCCAAAGTCAAGTAGGTGCTGTCATCTGCTATCAGTAGTCAATTTTAATAGAGAAGAATTGCCACTGATGTTTTCAAAACAAATCCTGAGAAAAATTATCTGCCATGATAGTATGTCCACATTTAAAATGAACAGCCACACTTATAGGGCAAAATTACAGTGGAACATGAGTAATGTATAGTTAAATTAACAATCTGGAATATTATTATATCTATTTTACTTACCCAAGAGGGGAATCGATGCAGCGGAGGAGGAGGAGGTTTACAGTTAATCACCTTCCATGAATCACTCGAATGCAGGGTTTCTATGTCTTTCATTTCACAGCAGTCATAAGTAAATGATTCTTCATTACAACTAATCTCCATCTTCTCAAAAACCTCCGTGCCATCTCCATCTATCTGATCAATGTCTGTATCCTGAGGCTTAAAAGGACGTATCATACTTATAGCATTTCTGTTTCTGCCAAACAGTTTGTCTGAACACAAGGAAGGCTGGCTAAAATGCTTTTTGGCCAATGCTGTACTTAGAATAAAAGCACTAGGAGTCCTCAGTTTGGGAGGTGGCAGATTAGATGGAGAATCAAGCTGTTTGCCAGACTGAGAGCTTGCTGCCAACATCAGTGATGGATGCTTAGGTGCCAAAGATGGGGTTAAAATTGGACTTGGAGTATTTGCCTCACTAGAAGAGGATGAATAATCTAGCCTGTGGGATTGAAATCTCTTATTCAGTTCTTCTGAAAAGCTATCATGACTTTTTTTTTCACTGAATGATTCCAAGTTGCTCTTTCCAACCAGATGGTTCTGATTTTTCCACGAAGAACCTTGTTGCCAGGAATATAGTTTATGTACACTTCCCTGAGCTTGAAAACTTTCTTCTTCCAACATGGAACTACTGTCATCTGATGCTGTCAAATACATTTCACTCCCAATTCTGCTGTACCCTGTGCCTTCTTCAGATGCGTGACTTGAAAATGTAGATACACATCTGGATTTCGGTCTTCCTTTGCTTCCTTCTTCATCAGAGCTCCAGTCACTTACTGTAATGCAAGAATTCTTTGATATATTATTATCTATATCTTTTGACTTCCCTGCCATCCTTTGTTCAGGTATGCAAGAGTTTTGTTGTAGTGGTTTCAGACCTCTGTTATTTCCATATGTTTGGTCAGCAAGGGATGTTTCCTGAATTTCATTCTCTGGAAACCAGGAGACAGTAACAAAATTGGACAAAATTGTAATCAACATCTATAAATAATACAAATTAAAATCCATACTTTTCAGACAAGGAAATAATAATATACAGTGTATGCAAATAATATGAGATTATGTAAGAATGCTTTTATACAGAAGACTTCTAATACTAATAATCAAAAGATATTAGAGATATTCCATCTCCTCTTAATTGATTTGCTATGAGAAAAAGGAGAACAGTAGTGGAGGGAAAACAGAGCAAGATTACAAATGGAAAACTATTATCTGGCACATTTTTTAAAGTTCCATGAATAAGGCAGTGTATTCCATAGCAAAAACCTCATCTTTAAGTATCCTAAGACAGAAGGGGATTGACAGAAGCAATCTTAGAAATCCAACAGAAGAGAATACATGTATCTCAGGATTGAACTGTGGAGTCCTTGGTGCTCTCTGAGCTTGGCTGTTTGCTTGCAGATGTTTCATTACCCAACTAGGTAACATCATCAGTGCTAGTGAGTGTTGGGTTTGCTTCCTGTTTATATAGAGTAGTTTGCCCTGCCAGTGTTGGTGGGGTTTTCTCCTTGGTAGTTCCTTGATTAGGCTATTGTTTTCTGCTTGATTGTTTGTCTGGTGTTAATCCCTGCTTATCTGGCTATTGGTTGCTGGAGAGGATGTGTTCTGGTCTTTTTGTTTCCTTTGTGGCTTTTTTATTGTCTCTTTTGAATGGTGTATAAATGTGGTTTATCTCTATGTGTCTATGGATGGCTGATTTGTCTGAATGCAAGCTTCTGGGAATTCCATAGCGTTTTTGGATTTAGCTTGGTCTAGGATGCTCATAATTTCCCAGTTGAAACTATGGTTGAGTCTGTCCATGTGTTGTGAGATTAAGACAACACCTTTGTCATAATAAAAAAGGAACAACTAGAGAAGACACATGGAACAATCAACATGTTCAAAGGAATAAAATTCACAAGGAAAGAAGAAAACAACAACACACTACTCTTCCTGGATATCCTCATCAGCAGAAGAAACACTGGCAAGTTAGAAACACAAGTCTATTGAAAAACAACCCACACCTCCCACAAGAGAAGCAGTGTAAGAACCCAAAGAACCCAACCTCCCACAAGAGAAGCAGTGTAAGAACATTATTCAGACGAGTTCAAATACACTGCAGCAACTCAGAACACCAGAAAAAGACTGCCTATACAACATCTTCCAACAAAATGGATACCCACACAACTTTATCAAAAAGTGCCTGATCACTCAACCCACTACAGCACAACCAACACAACCTATGAAAAGGTTAACACTGCCATACATCAAAAACATCTCAGAAACAACCAGCAAACTATTACAACCACACAGCATCATCACAGCACATAAGCCAACTAAAGCCCTTGAAAACATCTTAAGTAAACCAAAAGACCCAGTAGCCCAAGAAGAAAAAACAGGAGTCATCTATAACATACAGTGTAAGGACTGTAGCAGCCACTATGTAGGATAGACAGGCAGAAGACTAACAGAGCGCATCCATGAACACCAACTAGCAGTCAGAAGACCCGATGAAAACTCCTTAATCTCACAACACATGGACAGACTTAACCATAGTTTCAACTGGGAAACTGTGAGTGTCCTAGACCAAGCTAAATCCAAAAACGCTATGGAATTCCCAGAAGCTTGCATTCAGACAAATCAGCCATCCATAGACACATAGAGATAAACCACATTTATACACCATTCAAAAGAGACAATAAAAAAAGCTAAGAAGGAAATAAAAAGATCAGAACACATCCTCTCCAGCAACCAACAGCCAGATCAGCAGGGATTAACATCAGACAAACAATCAAACAGAAAACAATAGCCTAATCAAGGAACTGCCAAGGAGAAAACCACACTCCCACCAACACTGGTAGGGCAAACTACTCTATATAAACAGGGAGCAAATCCATCACTCACTAACACTGATGATGTTACCTAGTTGGGTAATGAAATGCCTGCAAGCAAACAACCAAGTTCAGAGAGCACCAAGAACTTCACAGTCTTAGAAATAGCTACCTATAGATACAGTAGAATGAAGTAGCAGAGAAGACAGTATAACATAAGAACGCAGGTAAAGACACCAGGTTTAATGCTTCTCTAGAGACAAATATCCCCAAAGCAAAACCAATCTGTAAGTAAAAAACAGTACAGAGTGGGAAAGGCCAGAATTTTTCCCCAGATGCGGTACTGTATACCCTTTTTCCAGTTACTATTTTAAATGGAGAAAATGTTCTAAATTCTACCTTGCTAGGTAGAATAGTACAATCCACTCTGCTACCTTATTTGCTGCATATGAAGACTAGGCCTGCTTTCACTGTAATACTAAAAACAACTTTATATTGTTATATCCAACAAAAACACCTAGCATTTGGTAAATGATGCAGAGTAATCTAATTATGTCATACGTGGCAAGGAAAAATATCTTGTGTGCTTGCATTAAGAATAAATATTGGAACAAAGTTTATCAGTAACTAGTGAAGATACAATATTTTAAATACTGATTGACCAACTGAACACTCCTGACAGGAGTATGGACATTGTAACACTGATTCTATTGTTTTAAATGGCTGAGTAATTAGAATCCATTTCTGGGTCTGCAGCATATGCCTGTTTACTTAGAGAACATTGATAACTATACCAGCACAATGTTGCAAAATATCACATTTTCCCAATGATGTGGGACAATATATTTATTTAGTAGTATTAAATTAACATGTGGTTGTTTCTCCTGTTAACATAAGACTTTTCAATACAACTCACACAAACAAGAAAGACAAATAAACAAATGAGAATTATTATTAGTGTTGGTTATATTTCCAATTTATCCAGTAAGAGTAGGAGCATATTAAGAGAACCAATGTGGCATAGCTATTATAGTCCAACACTAACAGCTATACCACACTGGCTCTCTTAATATGCTCCTGCTCTTATTGGCAAGGAGACCCAGGTTCTAGTCTACACAGGTTCTTAGACATAGAGGTTCACTGGTAACCTTGGGCTGGTCATTCTCTCTCAGCCCAGCCTACTTCACAGGTTTTTGTTGTGGGGAAAAATAGGTTGGAGTGCTGTGTATAGTACCTTGAACAACCAAATGAATGGTAGGATATTAATTAAATAATTAAATAACCTAGCTTGCAATCCTACTTTTTATAAAGTACCACATATCAGTTTTTTCCCATACCAATCCACCTAGGAACTGAAGAGATCTGATATTCTTTTCCAGAGATAGGATAATCAGAGGAAAACCCCTAATGAGATTTGCAGAATTAGGATAGGTTCATTCAGAAGAAAAGGGTATTTTACATACTCAAATCCTAAGTGTTTAGGACTGTTTAACAACTGCAATTTAAGTAGGAATTCTCTTGGAAGCAAGTTCCATTTAAATCAATGGAAATTACTTCTAAGCACACTTGTTTATTGTTAGTCATTCTAGAACTTGAAATACCTAAACTTTTGTTGCTTTCGCTAAGATCAACTTGCTTTGAGGCAGAACTGCTTGTATCTTCAGGTTTAGGAACTTGCTGAGGACTTCTTGCTCTGTTTAAGAAGCATCCAAAAGTCAAACTGCTCAGTCGCTGGCCTTCTGCAGGTTTTTGTGATGAAGAAACAGACTTCTTCCCCTGAAGCTCTGTTCAAGTAATAATTTAAATATCAACATTTAATATATTGGGACATTAAATTATTTATTTTAAAAGCTGAGAGGCTGACTAATTTTGATATTACAAGTAGTCCTTGGCTTACGATAGCAATTGGGGCCGGAATTGCTGTCACTAAGCATGATGTCACGTGACCGCATCACTTAGTGATGGCAATCCCTGCACTTCCAGCTGCCATTGTTAACTGAATCCCATGGTCATTAGGTGAGGCAACTTCATGCTGGCTTCCCACAACCAAAGTCAGTGGGGAAGCTGGCAGGAAGTTGCAAGTCCCAGGCCAGCAGGCTGGGTGGGGGAAGTGTGGTGAGGGTTGGGGAGGTTGCAAGAGGGTGCGAGGGGGTGATTGAGAGGTGCAGGGAGGGTCAGGGAGGGTGCACGGGGGTGTGGCATGGGTCAGGGAGAGCGCGTGGGAGTGCGGTTTGTGTTGGGGAGGGTGCATGGAGTGAGGTGCGGGTTGGGGAGGGTGCTCTGGGTTGCGGCAAGTGTCAGGGAGGGTGCTGGGGGTGCGATGTGGGTTGGGGAAGGTGTGTGTGGGGGTGTGAGTGGCTGGCACAATATGAGCATAGAGGGGCTGGGGCCAGGGGCGGGAGACTTACCCCAGTGACTTGCAACCTTCCCTGCTGGCTTCCCCATTGATTTTCCCCAGAAAATCAATGGGGAAGCCAGCAAGGAAGGGTGCAAATGGCAACCACTTGATTATGGGGTATTGCCACTGGTCATAAGTGCAAACTGGTTGCCAAGTACCCAGATTGCAATCACATTTTGTAATTTTGAACGATTGCTGAACAAATGGTCGTAGGTCCAGGACCACCTGTAGACACCTTTACATTTATGGTATTTCTGTTTAATTACTATGTGTCTTCTTAAGTTTAATACTGGTTTAATAGTGTATTTTAATGTTGCACTTTGCTGTAGGTATTTTTAGAAAAAGAGATAATTTAGAAATAAAGGTTGGGTTCACTGATTGTAGCACCATAATCTGTAGTTTAGAAACCACAATGTCTGGGATCACATAACACATCAATCCAAAAGCAAACAAAATTCAATGGAATAAATTCAATCACTGTAAATATCTCAAATGGAAATAAAAAAGCCTTTCGTTTTTTATTATGCCTTCATCTAGACCTCTATAAAAGCACATTCTAGACCTCTATAGAAGTTCTGTACCCTTTAGTAAAAAATTTACAAAATTACAGATGGCTACACTGTGGAGAGAGTTAGGAATTTCTGGGCACAACTGTTTTTTCAATCCACAATAAAGACATACACAAAGAGTTAGTCCCAAGTTCTTTAATTATGGAACACAGTTGTGTTTTGAGAATTTGTACCCCCTACCTTGCAATTTAGTCTGCAACACCTTAATCTCTTCAGTTTGGTTTTGATTGATCATGCGGAGGTTCTGATTCTCTGTTTCTAGCTGAAAACATATAGATAAAAGCCCCCATTCATAAGTACAATATTGAAAAAGATTGCATCCAAAGGAAAGCTATACTTTCCTTAATCTCATATGGTATTGTTTCCAGTCTCGCATCCATTTTCCTGGCAGTAAGTTCACCAACCTCTGTTGGGTTTACTTTTAAGTATATTTACAAATGATTGCAGTGTTAAACATTACACTGAACTCAAATATCTTTGCTACATCTAGGAATAATATTAATGAAAGACCACAGAACTCAACCTCAGGTCCTATTTCAAAGTTCTTCTATTTTTAACTAGTTTTTACATGTTATGACTATTATAATTTTTAAAAAATAGAGCAAGGATCAGAATATCTTTTGTTCCACAGAAAAACAGGAAAATATATTACAGGTTTTAAACACAATGAAAAGAAAAAATCCACCTGATAAAATTGAAAACACAAATAATAAACCCTCAGTATAAGCAACTTTGCACATTACAAAGCAAGGCATTTTTTTCGTGCAGGAACTTACAGCCTCAGTCTTGTGAACAAATCCACAAAAACTTTTAAAGAAATTATTGACCAGATAACAGAAATGACAATTATCCACTAATAGATATTAATGAAATAATATAATTAGTTCATTAAGGCTTTCACTTGTTCTGAGCTTTAAGGTATCACTTTGTTAGCAAAGGATCTGTGAATTTTAGGCTGAAGAAACCTTCACTGTTGGTTTGTAAAAAGAAAGCTTACCTAGATATTTTATTTACTGCCTACCTAAAGGACAAAGCTGAGAATTCTGCTGCTCAAACACAATCTAATCTGTATAAATGTTGGCCATGCTGTCTGAGGCTGCTGAACGTTATGGGGTTGACACTATTTCCATACGATTCTTATACTAGAATAGTTCCACTGGCTTTAAGAGCTGTATTTATGAGACTCACCTCATGAAGCTTGACAGTCACCCATTCCTTAATCTTAGCTGCTTTTTCTTCTATAATTTTAGCCTCTTGTATTCTGATTTGCTTCTGAAACAAGAAGATGGGCTTTTGTGTAATTTGCATTCTTGTCCATAACAATGCACTTTATTCACCTAAAACAGAAGGTGCAATCTTTTTCAGGCCAAGGACTGCACTTAAGCTTTATTTATTTATTAGTGATTATTTGTATGCTGCCTCTTTGTGCTACTCTAGGCAGCTTATAATAAATGCAATAAAACAGCCATAAAATTCATACAAATCATACAAAGTAAAAAAAAACCAGAAATACTGCTAATAAAATGATTAATAAAAACTGCAGTAAAAACTGTTGCTACTAACGCGCTGATCTTCATTGAATGACCTCTTGAAAAGTGCTGTCTTCATCTCATTGTTTTAACTAGCTTGCTTAATTGTAGAATCATGGGGTTGGAAAGTTTTCTAGTCCAACCTCTTGTCCAGGTCAGGAATCTTCATACCTTTTCAGACAAATGGCTGTATGCTGTATGTGACAAATGTATACTTCTTACCAAGATTTGCTATGATATTAACAGGTATCTTTATAGACTCTGTTTTTTTTTTTCCAACAAGAGTTTTGCTGTGCAAAAATCTAGCGATATTACTTTTTTGTAGGCCCCTCCTTCCTCTCTTTTACATGCCAATATACATATGGATAACTGAGTAAGAAAAATATTATTTTCTCAACCTGCTCTACAAGCTGTTGTTCCAGGTTCTGTATAGCATCATCTTTCTCTTGAGCGAGGATCTCCAGTTCTTGACATCTCTTATATAAACGTGTCTCTGACTCACTGGTTTGGACATTAGCAGCTTTTAGTTTCTCCTCCATAATCTGCACCTAGAAATTAAAACACAGCTGTGTACACAGTGTGTGTAAAACTCCAAAATTAAATGCATGATTCAGAATGTTGTAATGCTTTATTCCTCTGAGATCAGTTAAAGCATATATATATTTCCCAGCCAGTCCTAATCCTAGTTTACCAACATCTCTAGCAATCTGCTATTTTGCTTGTTTCTTTCACATGAAAGTATCAATTATTCTCAGCTGAACATCAAGGACAACTGTTCAGCCCTGCAGTTCCAACAACCAAGACTTAATTACAAACAAATTGCAGTAAAGACGCTGGCTTGGATCCAGAGAGGTCTTCTGCTTATACAAGGGAACCTCAAAAAGTCCTTGTTATAATAGAAAAGAATATATGTAGCTCAGGGTTGAACTGTGGAGTCCTTGGTGCTCTTTGAGATAGGTTGTTTGCTTGCTTCCTCGTGATCTCTCCATCCTCCTGCTTCCCTTGGGTTTGTTATACGCTGTTTCAGAGGATCATTTAACCTTCAAGGGCTGTTTTGGGCAGGAAGCTGTACTATAAGAGTAGAAACAGTCAGGAAATACCCATTGTCAAAATGATTTCATATTAAATTGTATCATCTGTGGGCTACCAAGCTAAAATAAATGCATTTGCAATTATAAAACCCTGTAAGTCATATTACAGATGTCTAACAGAATGCCTTTTCTTTTACATACTTACCCAGGTATTAAGATCTAGTGGGATATTCTTTTAAAAGTGCCACATTTATCATGTGATGGCACAAGAGAAAGAAATCTCAATAAAGCAACTCATTTGTTGCATTTTCCCTGCAGGTGCCAAGTCTTAAGAACTTTTGGCATACACAAAACTTCTTAGGATACTTAAAAATCCTTAGTTCAGCAGGCTTTTGGTTAAATTTGTGTTCTTACAAATTATTTTGTTATTGACATTCTGTATTATTGGCCTTCTATCCTGTATTTTCAAATTTAAGCTGCTTTTTACAGTTTTAAATATCTGCATTTTATAAAGGAGGTATATTATAACATTGTCCATGGGGTTTTCTTGGCAAGGATACTGGAGTGGGTTGCCATTTCCTTCTCCAGTGGACCACATTTTGTCAGAACTCTCTGTCATGACCTGTCCGTCTTGGGTGGCCCTGCACGGTATAGCTCATGGCTTCACTGAGTTATGCAAGCCCCTTCACCACGACAAGGCAGACTTCATTTATTTGGGCTCCAAGATCACCGCAGACGGAGACTGCAGCCATGAAATTAAAAGACACTTGCTCCTTGGGAGGAAAGCTATGGCAAGCCTAGATAGCATATTAAAAAGCAGAGACGTCACCTTGCCGACAAAGATCCGCATAGTCAAAGCTATGGTTTTTCCAGTAGTAATGTATGGCTGTGAGAGCTGGACCATAAAGAAGGCTGAGCGCCGAAGAATTGATGCCTTTGAACTGTGGTGCTGGAGAAGACTCTTGAGAGTCCCCTGGACTGCTAGGAGGTCAAACCAGTCAATCTTAAAGGAAATCAACCCTGATTGCTCATTGGAAGGATCGATAATGAAGCTCAAGCTCAGATACTTTGGTCACCTAATGCGAAGAGAGATCTCTTTGGAGAAGACCCTGATGCTGGGAAAGACTGAAGGCAAAAGGAGAAGAGGGCGGCAGAGGATGAGACGGTTAGAGAGCATCACTGAAGCAATGAGCATGAAACTGAGCAAACTCAGGGAGGCAGTGAAGGACAGGAAGGCCAGGCGCAATATGGTTCATGGGGTCACGAAGCTAGTGGTCTAAAGTTATGTTCTTCCAGGGATACATTTTTATCCGAGAGATGGAAAAAAAGGCTATTAAATCACAGACCAGAGTCCAAGAAGTTCCATGAAGGAAAATAATGAACTATAAGCTATGCATTTTCTAAGTAGACAAAACAAACCTCAACATGAAGAGCAAACAAATAACTGACAGTGATTCTCTTAATGATGTGGCAGAAAAAGAAGAACTGAAGATATCTTAGAGACTAAAGTTGTATATGCAATTAGAGCTGGGTTTCTATTCATTCAACTCAGTCAAAGAACTTTACAGATCAATGATCTGCACAAACAGAAGTACAGGTAGTCCTTGGTTAATGACCACTCATTCAGTGACTGTTCAAAGCTACTATGGTGCTGAGCGAGTGGTGGTTATGACTGGTTCTCAAAGTTCCGGATGGCCTGGGCACCCCCACAGTCACATGATCATGATCTGTGTGCTTGGCAACCAGCTTGCATTTACGATGGTTGCAGCATCCTGCGGTTGCAGCATCCCACAAGTAAAGTCAATAGGGAAGCTGGCAGGGAAGCCTCACCCACGCACCCTCCCCCAGCCTCAATGCGCTTGTGCCGCACCTTGTTGCCCATTTGCACACCCACGCACACCCTCCCTGAGCCTCAGTGAGCTCACGCCATGCCTCCCCACCATCTGCACACCCTCCCTGAGCCTTGCAGCACTTGTGCAGCACCTCCCCAGCCATTTGCACACCCTCCCTGGCCACTCATGCACCCTCTCCCAACCGGCAGCAGCCACCCCAAGCCCTGCTGTGCTTGCATTGTGCCTCTTCTGCCACTTGCACACCCTCGCGTACCCTCCGTGAGCCTCGCTGTGCTCACACCGTTCCTCGCCAGCCACTCGCACACCCTTGCGCACCCTCCCCCACCTGACAGCAACCACCCCAAGCCCCGCCATGCTCGTGCCACGCCTCCCCAGCCACCCGCATGCCCCCACACTCCCTCTCCCACCCAGCAGCAGCCACTTACCTGCCTGCTTGCAACGCACCTGAGACTTGCAACTTCCTGCTGGCTTCCCCATTGACTTTGGTTGTTGGAAGCCGGCAGGAAGTTGCAAGGAGGTACTTGCTTAACAATGGCAACAGGGACTGCAGGGATTTCTGTCACTAAGCAATACAATCACATGACATCAAGCTTTACGACTGCATTGCTTAGCGACGGAAATTCTGGTCACAATTGCTGTCATAACAAGGACTGCTGGTACTGTGCAGAAACAACACATAAGGCAACCATAATCTATAAATAAATTCTACTACAATTTAAAACACAACACACTGAAAACATGATTTGAATTAATGCTGTACTGATTTTTTTTTAATCTTCAGATTTCATTGTTGCCATTTTGGAGAATTATGAAATCACATTTCTCATTCACACATTAAGGAGGATGATGATAATAATGGTGCTGGTGGCGGCGGCGGTGCTTTTATATCTATTCTCATGTGTTTCTCTAAATTAGCTTTCCTCAATTTGATGTCCTGTCCTTCAGATGCATTGGGAATGCAACTTCCATGCTGGCTTAGAAATGCTAGGAGTTCCAATTGTAAAGTTCCAATACATCTGAAAGCATCAGGTTGGGAAAAGTTTCTCTGCATTACTGCAATCAGGAGGGAAAGAAAGAAGAATCTCAAATATTCTGTCAAACAGGACAAGTGCTTTGTTTTCCTATATAGTAAGAGTCTTGATCTAGATGTAGCTGCACATAATGTAATTTAGATAGAATACTGATGTGCCCCCTAGGCAGTGGAGATGCAGGATATTTCTTTTTGGATACTATTTGTAGTATTTTATTTGCAATGGGGTGCACATTTTTAACAGCATTCTGCAGCAACTAGTTAGTTAGGGGGATCTGCAGGGTGGAGGACAACAGCATCCAAATGGCAGGCATGACTAAGGTGATCAAAACACTGCCCCTTTTTATTTATTTTATTTTAACAGGTATTTAAGAATTAAAGGAATAAAAACATAATAGAAAAAAGATTTACATTCTATATAAAACTGAATAAGAATTTTCAAAGTAACATTAGATTAGTAGTGCATATAAATGTGTTCTTATATCTATCCGGCACTTTGAAACCATTGTCAAAATCAAATCAATAATTAACAAAAGCAGACAATATATTAAGAATGATCAATCAGAATAAACTATTATTAGGAGTTTCTATCAAATCTGAGAAAGCCTGTCCTTACTATCACAAATCTGGCAAAATCTAGTATTTTATAGTTGTGTTAAGCCTTATGTAAGACGATGTGGTACAAGTCCATGTGCAGAATTATCATCCAAAAATGGTATTCACATCAAATTAAATTCAGTATCAAAGTTGTTTTTTAAATATGAAGTTGTTTTTGACATTGATGCGTATTCCCATAGCTTAGCCTATCATTCTTTTAAGGAAGGAATTATGTATAATATCGAGGAAGCATAAACAATCCTAGCAACTATTATCATGTACAGAGCCAACTGAAGATCAGCATAGTTAATGGAATATAAGGTTAAGTAATTCTTAAGAGAAAAACAGTTGGTGAGAAGAAAAATACAAAATTTAAAGTTTATTTCATTCTATGGAGGAATCATCTTCCAGAATTGTTGAACTTTATGGTATTGCCACCGAGTATGAAAAAAAAGTTCCAATATGTTAATTCATATTTAAAAACTTCTGGAAATATAATAACCTATTTTGGCAGTCAACACTGAGGTAATATAGCAATGAAAACACATATAGTACTAATTTTCTTTGAGTTTAATATTCATAGTCAATATCTTCCATTGGTATTCCAATTGTTGCATATCAATTGTTCTGCATCCATTTAATTGAACAGTCTTTGACTTGTTCAGTTTCTGAATCATATTTCAGTAATGACCTATGTATAAACACCAACAGGTATTCTCAATTTTGTGTTATAAGCTTTTCAAATTCAGTCTGAGTGTTCACCTTGTTTTTGAACTATACTACAGTGGTACCTCAGGTTATGAACGCCTCTACTAACGAACATTTCGGGTTACGACCAGCTTCGGCAGGAAAAATTTACCTCAGGTTACAAACTTGCCTCGACTTACGAACTGGATCCGTGGCCATTTTCCCTGCTGCCACGTGGTCGCGGCTTCCTGTGGGCGAGGTCACGGTAGCAAGGAGACGTTCGGTGAGGCTTGTGGTGTGTTTTGTGGTGTTTTGCGAAGGTTTTTGGTGTGCGTGTTAGCATGGCTCCAAAGAAAATGCAGAGCAGGCTTGGCGGGAGTAAGGCTCTGAAGAGAAAATTGCCTCGGGTTGCGACCAAATTCGGGAGGAGGGTGGAACGGATTAACCGGATTTACATTGAACCCTATGGGGAAATTTGCCTCGGGTTGCGACCAAATTCGGAGGGCGGAACGGATTAACCGGATTTACATTGAACCTTATGGGAAACTTTACCTCGACTTGAGACCAACTCGAGTTGCAACCAGAGTCACGGAACGGATTAAGTTCGTATCCCGAGGTACCACTGTACTTATTTGAAAAAAGTGAAACTAATAAAGTGTTTCTGACCATTCCAGGGAGAAAGTCTTACAAACTTTTGTCTTTGTTTTGTTAAAAGTTAAATCTTGTGATTTCTATCAATTATTATCTCACCACTGATCACATTTTTGCATACTTGCCTTCATGAAAATGAATATTTAGTATTGAAGCTAGGAGCAATAAATCTGGACTTCTATATTTATCTCATACTTTTAGTATGCTATTTATAATAAGATAATCTGTTATAGCCTGGACCTTCTATCTGTATCCAACCAAAGAAATTTGTGCAAGCCTTCTGGGAGTTATGTTCCTTTAATAGAGGTAATCCAGTTGTATGGCTGTATAAAATAATCTGTAATCCAAGTCAAACAAGTGGCTTGATAATATAATCTAAGGTACGGTACAGCCAGTCTACCTCATTTTTTTCATGTCTTACAAAATCCTAAATTTAATCCCTGCTTTTTTGTTTGGTCAGATGTTTGCCATTCATTCAATATCTTTTACATGTGGGACATGTGTGCAGCACATGTTAAAAAGGGGCAGGCTTTCATCAACAGTATCAAAATGCCCACAATTTTGATAATATTGACTCCACTGCAGACACCCTGGAATTAGCTAAGCCTGAGTGGATCAGGATCGTCTTCAATACCTTTTGTAAAGAAATGTTCTGTAAATATTTTTATTGAGTAAAAATATTTACAGAATACTTCCCCCCACCTATCCACAGAATCAGGCCCAGTGTTCTTTTGAAATTTTTTTTCAACTCCTTATATCACATTATAGATTTCATGAATACAAGACAGAGTGCAGAAAAAGAATTCAGTGAACACTTTCATTGTGCCAATTTATTAAGGACTTAGAGAAAAACCCATGCAAATTAATCCAGAGGGACAGTTTTAGCTACAGAACTTAACTAATTCTAAAATCAAGAGAAAATTAATTTTAAAACATGCTCTTCTTCTTTTATATAAAGATATCATATATTACAGTATGTGAGGAAATACAGTGGTACCTCTACTTACGAACTTAATCCGTTCCGTGACTCTGATCGCAAGTCAAGTTGGTCGCAAGTCGAAGTAAATTTTCCCATAAGGTTCAATGTAATTACCATTAATCTGTTCCGGCGTCCGCAGACCACGCGTCAGGGGCGGAAAAACGCCCGCTGACCACGCGGCAGGGCAGAAAAATGGCCGCGGAACACGTGGAACGGGCAGAAAAATGGCCGCAGACCACGTGGAACTGGCGGAAAATGGCCGCGGACCACGTGGAATGGGCGGAAAATGGCCGCGGACCACGCAGCAGGGCGGAAAAACGGCCGCGGACCACATGGCACGGGTGGAAAAATGGCCGCGGACCACATGGAATGGGCGGAAAATGGCCGCGGATCCGGTTCGTAAGTTGAGGTGCGTTCGCAAGTAGAGGTAAATTTTTGGGGCCGGAGCTGGTCGTATCTCGAAAAATTCGTAAGTAGGGGCGTTCGTAAGTAGAGGTACCACTGTAATAGAAAAGTTGAATATTCCTAATAAAACTGATGAAGATTAAACTCAGTTACCTACACATTGCCTGCATATTTGTAAGGCACTCCACCTAAGGCCATAAAGGCATTATAAACCAGGCAAGTCAAGATAGTTCATGGTGCTTATTGTTATATTTTTTTTAAATTCAACTTCCCTGTGAAACTATCTTGAAAAAATCAGTTACTGATACTTTCTATTTGAAGAACCATCTATCTACCTCACATTTTATACATATAGCTCCAGAACATTACTATTACATATAATTCCATATTATGGTCCTACCTGCTGAAGCGCTTTTTCTGCTTGACGATCCGCATCAATAACTTGTTTTTCAAGTTGCTGCATCTATATAAAAGCATAAAAATTATCAGATGCAATCTTTTGTGACAGCTATCAATGAAAACATTAATAATCATGAATATATATTATATGAGGGTGAGGAGAGAAGGTATCCAAGAGGTTAAAACACACTGCCTCAATAATCCTTAAAACAATCATACAAAGTGTAATAACTGCCCATTTTATAGGCAGAGGTGGATGAAAGTAAGACTCAAGGACCACACTAGATCACCCACCTAAATTGACCTAATTTTCTCTGCCAGTGGGAGGCTCTTGTTAGGGGACAAGTTTAATTTTTAGTAAAGTCCCCCTCTCTGTTTCATTTATGGAAGCTTTCCAGTGGAAGAGACAATTAGTTGGATTCCTTTCAAAAAGTGTATGGCTGAAAGCCAAGCAACGTATGACACTAAAATGTCTGTTTAATTTAATAGTAGGTGAGGAGAGGGACAAACCCCAGTAGGATTACACTGTGTAAACTTTTTCTTCCTGGTCACAGCTCTGCTAAATATCATTCCCTTTGTGCTCCTCGTAGCTTTAGGAAAAAACTGCTGCTGACACTGGAGGTTCTTAATTGCATTTGTACAAAGAGATCATCTTCAAAGACATTGGCACTTACTGCACCTATTATTTACATCCTGAAATGCTTCCATATCTTGGTCCTTAGCTCAGATTTTAATCAAATATACTGCCCTAGTACCCAACAAATATCTTTGTCTGGAAGTCCCATGAGGTCAGTAGGACTTATTTCCAATATACACAGAGCATGCATAGGTCTGCTGACATACACAGAGTTGTGCTGTTAGATCTTCAACTAACAATCACTTGAAATGCAAACGGCACAGGATTCTGGGTACAGTTCAAAATCTTGGTGCTGACCTGTAAAGTTCTACATGGCTTGGCTCCTGGTTACCTAAGGGACTATCTCCTTTGAACAGAACTGGAACCTATAAGGTGAGAGGGGATGCTTTACATCCATTCCCTCCCTCTGAGAGAGAAGAGGCTCAGGAGCCAAAGAAAGCCTTTTCAATTGTTGCCCCATCACTTTGGAACAGCTTACCTGTCCCAAGACCTGGATGGCCCTCACAATGTCCTATCTTCAGAAAGGTGGCAAAGACAGTTTTATTTTGATAGGCATGCAGAGTTTAGTGCCTTAGAGTTAGTCTTTTTATCATTATATGATGCCATTTTTAGAAGTTGGGTTTTTTTTAATTATGGGATTTCACATTGATTACTGTTTGATTAAGTGTAAACTTCCCAGAATCTGATGATTATGGTACCACAAAAATATTGTAAAAATAAATAAATTTAAGAAACTGTATTCTAAATCTTAAAGGAAAACATTTCAAGTTCATCCAGAAGCATCCAGACACTGGACTCTCCAAATATTTGCTATAGTTTAGCATTTATTTGGAGAGACTGCTGGCCTTCCGCAAGGCCTTAAAGACATGGTTGTGTCATGAAGTTTGGGGATCTGAATGTCTGGCATTGCCCATGAAATGGCTGTGCTGATTTGTTAGTCATTTGCTTGGTTTTTACCTCAGCTGCTTATATATGTAGTTGTAGAGGATAAGGAAGATGACCTTGACAGAGCTATGCAGGCTCTGTTGCTTAGGTAAAAGGGGCTGAAGCATTTTTTAAGTCCACAGGGTAACATTTGGAAGTGATTCAGAGGGTTCCAAAGGAAAGTTCCAAAGGCACAATCAGATTTGTAAGATTGTGTTATTATAGCCAATCTCAATTAAGCAGTTTTAGCCTTCCTGTAGAGTTGATTTCTTAGTCTGGTTTACCAGGGGGGCTGACAGAATTATTCTTATTGTTGTATGTTATTATATGGTATTTTTAAGTGCTGTTAGCTACCCAAAGTCATGAATTTGAGATGGACAGCCATATAAATGGAAATAAATAAATAAAATTTCAGAGTATCTGAAGATTGTGTGTTCCTCCTCCTTACAATAGAATGTCCACAAACACTCAGCATGATTCAGCTCTTTATCTGATCATTCCTAACCAAGGTTCAAATATAATCCCAAATTTCATTATAGAAAAAAAAAAACCTCCAATGCATGTCTCTCTCTAAGTGAGAATGAGTCATGCAATTAAACTGCACATTTAAAGTTTAAGGTGGAGAAAAGAAAAATGTCCACAGGAGGATCTAGCTAAAACACTGAAGGAGGTACACAGTCAGATAATAATCCACAAATAGTTAATAAAAGAAACCCAGGATTAAAGCGTGATTGTGTCAAGTAAATATGTTAAGTAGTTTTGCATGAGCTCAAAGTATGCTTTGCTTAAGTCAGCTTTCTGGCAGCCTGTACAGAATGATTCGTGTAGACTGGAAATATACTTGAATATACTCAGATCTGTGTAAATCTACTTCTGTAAAAATAATAAAACATATAAAGTGCTCAAATTATGCCCTCTCCAAAACACTCTGACAAATGTTTTATTATGGATGTCTGCCTTGTCATAGGAACTGACTAAAAGTTCTGAACAGGCAGGCCTAAAAATTGTTAAGGGTTCTGAGAAGGAGAGTTGGAAAAATTCTGCAGATTCTGTTAAGTAGCTTAATGCCAGCAGATGGATAAAAGTATTTCAAGCTCAAATCCACTCTAAGGTGTGCTTTATACCTCCGCAACTAATGGATAAAATAAAAATCATGTGCTGGGTATTATTCTTTAAGTCATGTAATTAACTTCTTAAGCAGAGCTATAAACAGTGTCAAGATTTCCAGTTCTGGCCTACCCTACCTGACAAATATCGTTTCTCTATATTTGTGGTCTATGGCTTTAGCCTTTCTTGGAAACAATAAAAATACACTGGTAGGCTGCTAAATAATAACTGTGTTTAAGGAGCAGAGAGGGGTATCAAATGTGTCTCCCTAAAGGGAAATTGTTAGTATGTGCTTTTAATTAGAAATACCTGAATTTGAATGTGAATTCCAATGTGGAAAGCTGCATATTTTTAATTCTTTCTTGACCATCTTTTTCTCCTCAACCTCCTGTGTAATTACTGCAGATGTTATGATTTAGGGCCCTTTTTATTGCTGTTTCTAATTACTTCCCAATTAAATTTTTATCTTTATTCTTCTCTTGATTTATATTCTTGCTCTGTCTTTCTCTTTCACCAAACCACCCACACAATCATCTTCCATTTTAAACAAGATAAACTCTTATTCCTATCATTCTCCATTACTTGTTCTCTTATGTCTGTAAATGTTTTTCTCAACTGGAGAGAACACACACATTTACAATCTAAAACCACTTCAAAACAGACAAGAAAAAAATTAGATTGTGATCAGCTAACAGTCAAATGGCCAATTCACAAAGGTGGCAGACTGCATGTGGCACACAAAATTCTACAACATTATATGTAATGAAGTAATTTTTGTCTGACAGCAGTACAGAAACCTAAAATTGCTCTGATTGATCTGAAAACGCAACAGGAAAGGTATGATGCATTTGAACTATATCTCTAGAAGAGGTATATTAGAGGAAAACATGGGCAGCAATTTCTGTTCCCTAATCAACAATGGTAGATACATTTCTTATATAAGGTATTTTGAAATCTGCCCTGTAGGACTGTTGAAGGAAGCACATTAAATCTTATTTTTGTAAATGCTCTGCTGTGTTTGGGAAATAGAAGAGATGAAAGATAGCTGCCAAGTGTTCCTTGGAGGCTTGTAAACTGTTCTCTAGCTTCCTGAAGATGGGCTATGTGCTCCATTTGCTGCCTTAGTGCCACTGTGGCTTGCTTAAAATCAGGAGTTGGGTAGCACCTTTTGAAAACATTTTTTTAAAGTGATAAGTTTCATCAGATGCATGGAGTGGCTTGCTTATAACCCAAGGAAAATAAATATTTCATCTGGGAAGAGACCAAGAAAGCAAACTTTAGAGGTATGGCCTCCTTCCATCTAGCTTGAAAACTACTGAAGAGTATGTGCGTGACCAAACTTGCTGGAAAGAATTTATTCTTCAACAAGCAGCTGGCAAAGATTTTTGATTAAGCTTTTCTTCTGTCTGAAAACCTATTCAATATATACTTGTTGTCAGACTGAGAGCCAGTGTAGTATAGTGTTTAAGGTTTATAACAAGTTTTATAGAAGTATAGGCACTCTTCACTTACTGACCTCAACTGGGACTGACAACTCCATCGCTAAGTGATGGGGTCATAAAGTGAAATGTCACATGACTGCGTCCGACTTAAAATGTCAGTTTGTCAGTTTTGGCTGTGGTCGTTAAGTGAATCATCCATGGCCATTAAGTGCGATGTCATGTGACCACAACTTGCAACTTTGTGCCAGCTTCCCCTTTGACTCTGCTTGTCGGAAGCTGGCTGTGATTGCAAATGGCGATCATGTGACTGTGGGACACTGCGAATGTCAGCTGCCAAGTGGCTGAATCACAATCACACGACTGTGAGGAAGCTGCAATGGCTGCAACTTCAAGAAGCGGTCGTAAATCTCCTTTTTCAGTGCCGTTGTAACTTCAAACAGTTGCTGAACGAGCGGTCAGTAGCTGAGGACTACCTGTAGAGTTTAAGGTTCTGGATTAGGAGTAGGGAGACCTAGGACCTAGGCAGCTAGGTGACCTTGGGCAAGTAACCCGCTCTCAGCTGAAAAACAGCATTGGGCTCTACAATAAGCTAGCTAAAGAACAAACTCTCTGTTGCATTGTGAACTGATGGTTTCACTGTGTGAATTAGGCTAGTGTAATACAAACAAATGGAACAAACACCAAGAAATAGACCGTGTGTCAAAGCAAAATTTTCCAGTTTATTATGCTCTACGTGCACTAGAAATAAGCTTTGTTGAGACATAATTACTTCCGTTATACTACCTGGAATAGTTCCTAAGACTATAGGCATAATATTCAAGCTATTCATATGGTACAAAGGTAGAAAATTCCCGGGCAGATGGAAGGAGTAATTTTCTTGATATTTAAAAGCCTGAAATTTAGAGATTAGTTGAATCATCCCTTTATCTCCCCCTTCCATTCTTGACATGCCATATCCTATTTTTTTGAAGACATCCCTGTTCTTGGTATACACATGCATTAATCATAATTTCATTAGGGGCATGTCTCTGAACTGACTGGGGCACTTCCAGTGGGCCTTAGTGGAATGAATAGTCACCATTACACTTACCACTTTTATAGCTGGTATTTTTATTGGCCATTATGTTTTTATTCTGTTTTTATGGAGTAAACCGCCAAGAGTCATTTTTGTTGAACCCGGTAGTACATAAACAAAACAAATAAATAAATAGTGCACCATTATGGTTAGCATAACTATTATGAAATTTTGGAAGATATATTAGGATTCTTTTAAGGTTTTACATGTTACAAAAATAATGTGGAGATAGAAAGGTGGTTCTGGACTCCAAGGTATTACGGGCTTCAATCTAATTTCAAGAGTCAATAGAGTTATGTTACTCTATCTGTGGTGTTCCACCTCAACCACAATCTCTTTTATCCTGCTGTCAACCAAACCAAAGGCATGCTGTTTCATTAGCAGAACAGGGCTCATTTTTTAGAATTACATAAAAAAGTGTAATAAAGGCCCAGTGAGGAATAGCACACAAACCAGTAAATGGAAAAACAGGATGAAATAGATAGATGATGATGATCCAGGGCAAAAAGGCGATAGTCTAGAGACTGCCAATGGCATGCAACACATGGGAACTATGTTTGCATGATACAGCCTATGGCTAGAGGCCACCTAAACTGTCCATGTCAGTTGAGGGGGCCTATAGGTTAACTAAATAAATAAACTGAAAGGGCTAACGTTACCATAGTTTATTCAGTTAACCGAATTTTATGAGTATATACAACACATGAACTGAATTGTAAATTAACCAAATAGTTTAGGTTTCATGTGGTATGTCAGACTAAACTATGACTGGCTGGTTGTGATTTAGTGTCCTATAAATATAGCCTCAGTTATAACCTATGTCGGTAGCAATACAAACTGACACGGAATATAGTCAGTCCTCACATAACAATGGTAATTGGGAGTGTAATTTCCATTGCTAAGCAATGCGGTCATAAAGCGCGACATCACATGACCACATTGCTTAATGATGGCAATACCTGCAGTCCCTGTTGCTGTCATTAAGCAAGGTTTGTGAGTCATCAAGCGAGGACCTCCTCGCAGCTACCTGCTGGCTTCCAACAACCAAAGACAGTAGGGAAGCCAGCAGGTAGTTACAAGTCCCAGGTGGCTTGCAAGCAGGCCAGCAGGCAGATAAGTGGCTGATGCTGGGTGGGAGGGGGAGTGCGGGGATGTGTGGGTAACTGGGGAGGTGTGGTGTGAGCACAGTGAGGCTTGGGAAGGGTACGCAAGTGGCTGGGGAGGTGTGGCGCGAGTGTTGCAAGGTTCGGGAAGGGTGCACTAGGGTGCAGGGGTGGCTGTTGAGGCACGGTACGAGTGCAAGTGTCAGGAAGGGTGTGCAGGGCTGCACAAGTGGCTGGAGAGGTGTAGAGTGAGCACGAGGCTCAGGAAGGGTGCATGGGAGTGTGCAAGTGGCCAGAGAGGCATGGCGCTAGCGCAGCAAGGCTTGGGGAGTGTGTGCAAGTGGCAGTGAGGCTTGGGAAGGGCACAGGGAGGGTGTGCCAGCAAGGAGCGACACAAGTGCAGTGAGTCTCGGGGAGGATGCACAGGTAATTGGCAAAGCATGGCGCAAGTGCAGAGGGGCTGGGGGAGGGTGCACAGGTAGGGGAGACTTACCCAATCAACTTGTGACCTTCCCTGCTGGCTTCCCCATTGATTTTGCTCATGGGAAGCCGGCAGGGAAGGTGGCAAATGGCAATCATGTGACTGTGAGACACTGCAACCGTCGTGTGAGCTGGTTGCCAAGCGCCCAGATCATAATCACGTGATCCCATTTGGCTGGGATGGCCAAAATTTCGAGGACTGGTCATAACTACCACTCATTCAGCACCCTCATAACTTTGAACGCTTGTCAAATGAGTGGTCATTAACCGAGGACTACCTGTAAAGGTAATATCTTGCTCTATGTGTTTGAGAAATTAAGTAGTTAACTCTAGTGCCTTTTGCAAGCAATAGCTTGGATTAAAAAAAAAATTGGGTAAACTACTAAGGCATTGTTACTGAATTCCATTCAAGTTGATTTTAACTCTATCTCTTAATCACAAGTTTTTACGAACTCCATATAAACTTATTTATTTTTCCATTGCAATCTTTCTTTAAGAATAGGAGTAGTTAGGGTAATTCATAATACTTTTCTTTTTAGCAATGGTATAGAAAACCTATCTGGTTATCATTTCACTTTACATGTTGCTCTTTGAAAATGTGGCATCGAAAAGATAGGTTTCAATTTGAATAAACAAATAAGAAATATTTGAATAAAAAGAGATTTTCTGTATTAGTAGTCAAAGTATTTCATCTTTAGGAATATTTATGTTATTGATTTTAGATAACAAGTTAAATCCCTCATATTCTCTCATTTTTACAGAACATTTTATGGTTCTTTTTATTATCATAAGCAAAAGGACTGGATTAGCTGACTTTAAAGGATTATTAAAGTAAATATAATGTACATGCTCTATCACTGAACTACAACCCTCCTAATCATCTTGGAAATAGTGACGTAGAAAGCAGCAGTAAAGTCAGTAGGGATAGGAGGAAATGGGTATATCTGGTAGCAATTTGGAATTCTCTAATTTTCCCATTGTTGATTAGTTTCCTTTTTCATAAGCTTATTTAATAAAACCTGTGCATTATCTGAACTGCCAAATGCTTTTGGAACTGCATATATGTTCCTGGAATTGCAGATTTTTTGGTTTCTTAGATTTATATACTGCTTCTTCTACATTTGTTCAAGGCAGTGTACATAATGTTCCTGTACTCTATGGTAGACCAGACCAAAAAGTAAACTCCACGGAAGACTAAAACTACTTTTATTAAATGGGCTATAGTAAAAGAATCTTGCAAGTCTGATTATGCTTTTCCTCCTCTCCCTCTTATACTCAAGTGAATTAGTGGGGTGCCTGAGACATTTTCGTATAGCTTCTTCATGATTTGGGTTTAAGCCATGTTTTCCTCCTTGTTGCATTGGTAATGGATCTATCCTCTCTCTGTCAGGATCATCCTCTCCACTCTCTACAGTTCTCTTCTACTTTCCTCCTCAACAATAACCAAGTGAAGAAGGTTGGACTGAGAGAGAATGACTGGCCCAAAGTTACCCAGTAGACTTCTGTAGCTGAGGGTGAACTGGAATCTGGATCTCCCCAGTATTAGTCCAATACCTTAATCACTACATGATACTGGCTATCTCTAGTTTTATATCTTGTTGCATATTTTATAAAAAAGCCTAATATCATCAGAGAAAGATTTATCATTTGGGGTAAATCTAATAACAGGGCATTCTGGATCCCAGGACTACCACACATAGCATATGTATGTAAAATTTCATCAGGTCTGGTTTGGAGGCAATGGTTGGATTCACACAGTGTGTTCAAGCCAAAATGGAGTTTGCTTGCTTATGATTTAATCTATTATGCATATCCAGTTACTACAGTTTGTAAGAGATCAATCTACATTCCAATACCCAAAAAAGGAGATTTAACAGAAAGTGCAAACTGTCACACAATATCCTTAATTTCACATGCTGGAAAATAATGCTTAGGATCATCCAACACAGATTAGAGCCCTCCATGGAAAAAGAGATGCCAGATATTCAAGCTGGCTTTAGAAAAGGCCGAGGAACATGAGACTCTGATGCATGCTGGATAATTGAGAAAGCCAAGGAATACCAAAAAGAAATCACTATGTGCTTCATTGATTATAGAAAGGTCTTTGACTGTGTTGATCGTGCCAAACTGTGGAATGTGCTCAGAAAAATGGGAACCCAGAACATCTCATTGTTCTCATGAGAAACTTATATACAGGTCAAGAAACTACAGTATGGACAAAAGATGGTGAAACTAACTGACTCCAGGTTGGCAAAGGAGTGAGACAAGACTTTACTCTCCCCTTACTGTATTTATACAGCCTATATGCTAAATATATATTAAGGGAAGATGGATTAGAAGAAGATGAACATGGTTTTAAAATTGGAGGAAGAAATGTCGATAATGTGTGCTATGCTGATGACACTACTTTGGTAGTTGAAAATGCAAAGGATCTGCAAAGTCTAGTGATAAAGGTCAAGAAGCATAGTGAAAAGACGGGACTAAAATTAAATATAAAGAAGACCAAACTAATGACAACAGGTACAACAACCAGCCTTAGAATTGATAATGAAGATATCAAAGTGGCAGATAGCTTCTGCCTGTTAGGATCATCGGTAAATGAACAAGCAGTCAAGAAATACGCCACAGACTAGCACTTGGTAGAGCAGCCATGAAGGTTTTGGAAAAGATATTCAAATGCTGTGATGTGTCTATACTTACAAAGATCAGAATAGTGCAAGCAATGGTATTCCCTGTGACACTCTATGGAAGCAAAAGTTGGACTCTGAAGAAGCAGGATAAGAAGAGTATTGATGCTTTTGAACCTTGGAATTGGAATAGATTCCTGAGAATACCGTGGACAGCCAATAAAATAAACTAATGAATCATTGAACAAATCAACCCAGAGTTCTTATGTAAGGGACAAAAGATCAGGCTCAGATTATCTTGCTTCAGACACATTATGCAAAGACCTAGCTTTCTGGAGAAGGCGCTAATGCTGGGAAAGTGGAAGGAAAGAGGATGACCAGCAGCAAGGTGGATGGACTCAGTTACAGTGGCAATGGGTGCACTGTTAGATGACCTGAAAGACCAGGTTAGGGACAGATCATCATGGAGAAAATCTATGTGGTTGCTGAGAGTTAACACTGACTTGATGGCACAAAATCAATCAATGGTTTGTAAGCCATGGTTTATGGTGGTGTGATGGAATGTAGTAGAGATTCAGGTTCTCAGGAAGGAGGGAGCGCATTGCAGGAAAGAAAAGGGGGAGACAAGAGGCAATGTAGTCCAGAGCAGGAGCGTGGGAAGAAGAAGAGACTTAAGATAGCCACTCCCTAGATTTCTCTCAGAGCTGTACTATTAGGTCAGCATAGTACAGATTTAATCTGGCAGGATTCTGTCTATATGGTGTAAGCGATAAAGAACTGAACTTGGCTGGATTGTTTCCCTGTTGTTCTTGGGCTGGGCCTGACATGTGTGAATCCAGTAAACTGTGTTTTATTCTGTAAACCATGGTTAAGTGAACTATAGGCAGAGTATTGCATGAACATATCCAATACAACCATCTCGTTTCTCAGAATCACATGGCAGCTGGGTAGGCAAACGCATGATCCTGGGAAAAGATGTGGCTGCTTTAAAGAATAGTAGGGAGATATTATATTCACCCTCCTATTTATCCTCAGTGACATTTTCTTAAATTCCAGATTGTTGCACACTCCTATTTCTTATATTATTTCATAGATTATTAAACTTGATTTACTGTTATACCCAAAAAGGTTCAAAGTGCTCAAAGATAGTTCCCACTGAGTGTGAACAGGGTTACAGACTACCTTACTGACTTAAAACACAGGGGAAAAAAACTGTTTCATGGAATACATTCAAACTTTTAGTACCTGTCTCAAGAGTTAGGAGTCTACTAATGTTCTTCAAATCCTGTTAATAAATAATCCTGGATAAAAAGGCCTTATAAGTGACCTGATACTGAAAAAATCTTCATGTTCTATCACACAATGCTGAATCCTCATCTGCATTTTTCTGTGCAAAAATAAGATGTGTAAGAAAAGTTTCACTGGAATATTAAGTTAATGTTTTAAATGTAAACAAGCAATATACTGTTCTAACTGGGGTCTTGCTAGACAAGATTTGTTCGAGAAGAAGCAAGATGGGGGAGGGTTAGACAAGTCAATTGTAACAGGTTTCTGGAAACATATTGCTCAAACAGTAATACATTTTGTTAGTTCATCTTAACCATGACATTTCATAGGCGCAGTCAAGACATCTTATCTGCATGAAACAATTTTATATAGTAGCTTTGTGTGTTCTCTGAATCCATAGGAGCTGCATGTCACAGCTTCTGTGACTGATTTAATAAGCAACAGCATATGGTCCTTGTACTGGCCAGTAGCCAGAAATAATGGCACTGAGACACGAATTGTCAAGGATGACTTGTGTAATGTCTGCCTATATCTTCTGCTGTATTGAGATGTCCTGCATTACAATTGTGTGGATTGTGATGCATTGCATCCGGAGATGACAAAGAAGTGTTATTTCATACATCTGAAGAGTCAGTCAAAGAAGGAAAAAGTTTCTTGATCAATCCCTCTGCCCATCTTGGAACTTTATTTCTTTCATTGAAGGATACTGTTGAAAAATGAAGTTTGTACAGTGTAATAAAGAGCCATACTGTACCAAAGGGTAACTTTTTCAATCAAAGCTTGCTTCAATTCTGTATTAATGAAAATCTTCATTTATTCTAGTATGAGCTAACACAAAGCTATTGCATTTATCTTGTGGTAAGTTAATTGCCCATAATAATGAGCGAGGGAAACATTTTCCCAAGTTTATAGTCTCGTGGCCATAGTTGTATATCCATTCAAACTCTTTCTTTCCAAATTAAAATTCCAGATTTTATTGTAAATGTTGATTTCTTTTGAAAGATTGTAATTATTATCTTGTCAGTTTAGATCATATATTCTGGCAATATCTGAAATGCACTGAAACTGATTCTTGTTTTTTTTCTTGAGCTGAATAAAGGAAAAAAGCTTAAACATTTATCATGTTGTAATTTTTTTAAAAATAGCCATTGAAATGGTGATGCTTTGCATGCGAACACTTTTAATTGTTAATTTAATGATTTAAAAGAATGAAATGTAATTCCCTAATGTTGGTTTATAAGCAGAAAATAAGCTAAAACTTAATTCTTTTGATAAAATATACAGGTCAAATTACAATAGGTTCATTTGATGTAGCCATTATGATTTATAAGCCATGCTTTATGTCAGTATGATGCACGAACTCAGACACTATGGCTTATTCAACAATCATGGCTTAATACAATGTATGAACTCAGCCATTGTGATAAAACTTGTTTGGTTCCAGTTACCAAATAGTCCTATGGCCACAATAGAAAACATCTGGTGGAGGAGAGGGGAAATGAGAGGCTTTTTTCCCCCCCAAGTCAGTCAATTTAGGAGAAGAATTGTCAGAGATATCAGTTTTGGCACGGGATGTTGGACTGGATATATGCTTATGGAAATAAAGAAAAAAAATCAAACATTAAAAATCTACACTAAAATGTAAGAAAGCACTTGGAAGATATAAGGGAAGAATTAGCCCTATCTCTGCGGAAACTGACAAGTTAAAAATTAATTTATCCTCCTGTCTGCAGTATCATGATTTATAATAAATCCTGGTCAGTTCCAAAGCAAGCCAAATTCAAAATATGGATTATATTCAAAATGTTTTATAAGCCACAATACAATAGTCCACCGGGGTTCTATGAAAACAAATCAAATGCTGAGAAGTCATCTTCTTGACTGCACACTGCACTAAACCAATTCTCAGTATTATATATGAACTGAGCCAATGAGTTATTAGAGTATTTTCATATAGGGCTGTGCAGTGGTTCAGAGCATGTGAGATTGCAAATGTAGCATCTGTCTGCAAAGCAGCTGTATCTTGTCCAAGAACTGCGTGGCTACCCACTGCAGCTGCCATGGAATCCTGGGAAAAGACACAGCTGCTTTAAAGAGTTCCAGACAGGTGCTATATTCATGCTTCCACATGCTCCAAAACATTTTTTTGAAATCAAATCTGAAGCACTGCACAGCTTTATTTTATGTATTTTTCCTTGACTAGAAAGCAGTAGAATATTATAAAATCAGCCAGTTTGGTCTAGTGGTTAAGGCACCAAGCTAGAAACCAGGAAACTGTGAATTCTAGTCCTGCCTTAGGCATGAAAGCCGTCTGGGTGACTTTGGGCAAGTCACTCTCTCTCAGCCCAACTCACCTCACAAGGTTGTTGTGGGGAAAAAAGGAGGAGGAAGGAGTATTAGGTATGTTTACCGCCTTAAATTATTTATAAAAATAATAAAAGCAGGATAAAAAACATCTAAAAAAAGATCAGGCAAAGTATTTTAGGGCAAGGAAATATTTTTTGTATTTGTCTATTGTGATCTATAGCAATCTTACCAATTTGTTTTCCTAAACTTTGCAATAATCTCTCTGCTCGCAATAGAGAAATTACAATACAAACTACCGAACTTATGACTATTATCAATCATTTATGATCCAAAAGAATTGAACTAATAAACTTCTCTGCTTAACTGATGGCTGGAAATCTATACCAATCAAGGGCAATCAAGTGGGTAGTAATTTACAAGTCCTGCAGAGAAGTTCTGAGAAAATAAAACTTGAAGAAATGTCCCATGGCATATTTTTACAACTTGCTCTTAGGTTGCTTTAAAGATTGATAGAATAGAATTAGATAAAGGCAGGATGTCACTTAGCTGTTGTGCAAACAAAGACTTGATCGCTAGCAGCTAAAGCAGTAAAATACAAGTGGGTTCAGTTGTTTATGCTTATGAACGTGTGTACAGTATTAAAAATGCAAAACAGATTTCCAAAAAGCAGAGGCAAATATGCCAAAGTTCAACTGCTCCAGCACACCCGCTAATTATTAAGCAAACATTTTTCTCCAAATTTAGTCATAAGTCTTTCCTATAGTTAGCAATATAGTATAAACATGTCCATTCTCTCACTCTTTCTCCATTCCCTGCCTTACAACACATGCCTTTCTTCTGCCATTTCAAATCTTCTCCTTTAAAAGGATAGAAATATCAATTTAACTCACCACTTTTCCCATTTTCATGCAGTGGATAAGTGATATTGCTCAAATATTAAACTTCAAAACCTTACCCCTCAAATGGTGCTAAAAATATAATTTGTTAAAGATTAAAAAAGGGTACTTGTGCCACATTTCCTAACAAACTCAGTTCTCCTTCAATGCCAAATTGTTCTCAGTGAGAAAAGTTAATTTGAAGCTAACTAAAATAAACTATAAGAAAATATGAAGAGTTCGTTTGAGGGAGAAGGAATGTTGAGTTGCTGTCTTTTTTATTGCATTCATATCTGTTATTTAGATCATAAGTCATCAAAGTAAATGTTATTCTAAAATGATTAAACAAAATTACACAAAAATCAACTGAGAAATAAACTTTACATATCCAACCCAGCTGATGTACATTAATATTACTCAGAGCTTTAAAACAAAGTCCATGAAAGTCACATATGAAAGCTATTTTCATCCCTGAATACTGTCCTTAAAAGAATTGTTTCTAAAGGCCATTCCTCTCTGCTGTTTTCTAATTTATCTTAACGCATATGAGATATATACAATGCAAAACATGAGAACCATCTAATCTCTAGCTTCACAAAATCCAACCCATTCCAATATACTAACAGAAATGATGGCTTCCTCTCTAGGTTCATGGTAACACAGCTATTAGGGCATGGCCAGTGACATACAGGTAGTCCTCATTTAGCAACCACAATTGGGACTGGCAACTTGATTATTAAGTGAAGTGGGTGCTAAGTGAAACCGCAACTGTGCTTATGATCTTACTTCAGCTTTCCTTTGCTTTACAGATCTGTGAAGGCTGTAAATAAGAGGATTGGTCACCAAGTTACTTTTTCATCACCACTGTAACTGTGAACAGTCACGAAACAAGGCAGTCACTAAACGAGGACTACCTGTATATTGAGTAAGTTGCAAGAGGGTATACAGATTAGACCTTTCTGATGATGCTACCTGTTGAAAACTAGAAGAATTGCTAGAGATTACAGGTAGCCCCCAGTTTAAGAATGAGTTCCATTCCCAAGGTCTGTCCTTAAGTCGAATTTGTATGTAAGTTGGAAAAGTATTATTGTATAATACTGTATAGGTAGTATTGTCTAATTAACTCGAACTATTGTGTATTTAACTTGAATTTTGCTACAATAGGCTCCATTCTTAACTATGGGTCATCTGTAAACTGGGTGTTCTTAACCCAGGGACTACCTGTATTCTCTTCCTAGGCACTTATCTACTACTAATCCTCTTTCTGGAATACCTAAATTCCTATTCAACTTTGTATATAATTTTTTATTAAGGATTTTGATTACAATAGTAAACCTGATACAAACTAAACTTAAAGAAAAAAGAATAGTAAGAAATAAAAAGTGCAAGAAAAAGAAAGAGAAAAGAAAGAATATGATAAAGAAAAAGAAAAGAAATATATAAAGAAGTGACTTCCAACCTTCATTACAACAAGTATAGACAAATTTAGTAATTCTTCACCCCATATAAGGATACAAACAGATATCTCTTTATCCCATATCCCTTCCCTTATCTATAAGCAAATCCATAAAACATCAACTTTTCAATCCTGGTGTCAGCGAAAAGTCTATAAAGGATTTTGCAAATAAATGTTTTATTTTAACCTTGATCAAATAAACCTACTTTATATTCTTTCATTTTATTTCTAATAGTCTTAATCTTCAGTTCATTCAAATATTGTTAAAGGATTTGATTTATTTTCAATTCTTCTTTATCCCATCGCACAGATTTCTTCAAGGGTTTAACATGACTCTTTTGTAGATCTAATAAGAAAACATTTTCCAGGTCATTATTTTGGTTTATAATTTCTTTTAAACCTTCAGCCAGTTACTTTTTATATCCAATAAAGTGCCTTTTCCAAATCATTCTCTTGGCCTGTCATTCGTAGTTGTACTTTTGGTACTTTTTCTCTCATCAGACAAAATTTGCTCCACATCTGTCATTTCCTCACCGAAATCTTTTGGACATAATCTATCCATAGAATCAGACTGACACTGTTGATATTGTAGCTACTAATTTCTGGCTCCATTCTTCAAAGATCTCCTTTAATATTGCCAATGTTGTGATGTTTTGTGTCATTTTGTAAGTCCCAGTTACCTGACACCAAAAGCCGACTTGTATTTATTTTTCCTTAGAATCTTTAGGCCCCTCCAGTTTCTAAAATTATGAAGTAGTTTACCTTTGTTATGAGCCAAGATAGCCAAAATAACTCTGGTTCCCATGAGAAGCTATTTTTTATAGTTAATTCCAAAATCTTATTGTAAAACTCAATATTCCAAATTTAACTGGACCCTTAATCCATTTGTACCTTTTTTAGAACAAAATCTTATTTAGCTTTTTGCGGTTTATTTCAAATTCTTTAACTTCTTTAAGCTTGTAATTACTTCTTTTGTTCAGAGTTGAAGCAACTCACCTGGAGGCTTTTCAAACTTGTCATTCTGAAGGTCTCTAATAGCTTTAAGATGGTTAATTGGCAATTTCTGGAAGTGATTAGAAAGTGAGGCTTGCAAACTTAGTGTCCTTTAAAAGGCCCTGCTGCAGTTGTGAGCAAGATGGCTAATCCCTTTGTCTCCTGGCGCTCAAACCTGTGGAAGACCGCTGTCCTCAGGCTCCTCATGAGGAACAGCTGTCTGGAGTACATGTGGGCGATCTCCCATCCTCTCCTTATCTGGAGAGGTTCCAAAGAAATGGTCTAGTCACCAGTTCTTTGGTCTTTGCTGCAGTCATTGGTCACTTTTACAGAGGCATCTTCAGTTCTCCATGCCTCCCCCAGAAGCCCATTCTATTCAACTTTCATTGAAAAATAAATTGTCTCTTATCCCCTATATACTTTTCCTCGTGTTTTGGTTTTTTTTTCCCCAAAATCCATTTAATTGTGTCGAATTCTTGGAGATTGCCTGGACAAATCTCTGCAGTTTTCTTGGCAAGGCTTTTCAGAAGTGGTTTGCCACTGCCTTCTTCCTAGGGCTGAGAGAAAGGGACTGGCCCAAGGTCACCCAGCGGGCTTTGTGCCTAGTTGGGACTAGAACTGACAGGCTCCCAGTTTCTAGCCTGATGCCTTAACCACTACACCAAACTGGCTCTCAACGGTATGAAATGAATTTCATAGGAATTTTATAAGAATTGAGAGGAAAGAATTTCTCTCAATTCTTCCTCATGGTAGAATTTATTAATTATTCATGATGTGGCTAAAGTAGGTGCAACTGTTAAAGAACATTCTTGCTACATGCTGTGTGTTGTCTGCTGTCAACTTCTGAGAGTTCCCCCACAGGCTATTTCTTTAGACTTGAACTCTAAGGAATCTGGCATATTACCTGTTCTAATGCTCAGCCGAGGTAAGCAACCTGATGCTCAGATATTTTGGAGCCAAACTCCCACAATCCCTTGTCACTGGCATTCCTACATTTGGTTGATGAAAGCTGAAAATCCAAAACATCTGGCAGACACCTGGGCTAGCCAAACCCAAATTATTATTTACTCTTGTCAATATTAGAAAAAAAAGACAGTGCTGCCATTTTAGTATTATATGTATTTGATGAATTGTAAAAAAAAAAGTGTTCTTAAAAAGGCGCAAGTGATATATATTTCTGTTGCTAAGTGCCAATTGTGCTCTAGCTTACACAAAACAATCCTGACATTTCCTTAAGTAGAGTGTTTTCTTTTTATCTGTAATGCTCTGCAGAAAACTCAACAGTAATGAAATGAAGTGATTTGAGCTCCATGAACAATCTAAACAAGTTATAGTAAAGTCACTTTCTAAATCTTACTTTGAATTCTTATTAACACCTCTCCATTTAAAAGAGTTACAACTTCTGCTTAGATTTTCAAGAAACCTTTTTCTTTGCATATAATTTTGTAAAGTATGCTCTGATATGGCAAAATGGAACAAAAAAGATCTAGTTGCTACAACCAATTATCTGTATTTCTTTGTCTCTTCCTGCTCTCTGCTCTCACATTCTCAGGGCTGCAATGATGTACTATTAAATTCCTCACATGTCAAACTGAAGCCTAATATAGGATATGCCAAGTACAAGAAGAAAGTGCTTGTGACAAAGGGCATTCACTTAGTTTTTACACCTCCCCTGATTGTCAGATGTTCACGATCCATCCCTGACAATTTAGCAAAACATGTCTCAAACTGGTTAATAAGATTCACCTGGAAAGCAATACGTAAATATATGAAGTAAATGAATAAATGGAGAATATTACCTTTCTTTCAAAGAAATCGAAATATAACCTTCACGCCAACAAATAATGCGTTTGGGATGTGCAAAAATTAGATTGCAAATTGTAAACAAAGATGATGAGAAAAGGCAACAAAGAGAAATCATAAGAATTTAGTTTTAATGCCTATGGTTGTTTTCAGAAAGTCTAATTAATATTTTCTTATGTGAATTGCCCTGATTTAAGAAAATATAATATTCTAAAGCCAACACTTTGTCTGATTTAGTTTTGTTTTGATTAAAATGTAAAAGGATTCCCTTAGATGCATCTTTTACAACCTTAATCAGCTTATTCCATTTAATGACTAGCCAAAGGCTAGGAATTATTCTCTCAATACTTTTTTAAAAATATATTTAATCTATATGTAGGCAGCAACATGAGTTTTCTCTAGCCTTGTAATAAATATTTAAAATGTTTGAAGTATTTGAAGTTATATGGAAGCCTTATTACTTTCTTTGTAATCTTTTGCTGATTTTGTATGACCATTGTTACAGCAGCAATTCTCCCCAGTAATTCCATCAGATGGGAACAGTAATAGACCACCACTGTAGTTCAAATGGTTACATAAAACCCTTTCTGTGGAATAGGATATACTGAACAAATTCTAATGAATACCCAAACTGTTCATGAAGAACTAAACTATCTGAAACTTTTTATGGTTTCAAAAGAAGTGTATTTATTACAAATCAACATGCCCACTTATCTCAACTCTGCAGCGCTACCCATACAATTAGTTCAAGTGAAGCAATTACCTCAGGTGAAAAAAATCTGGCTGTTCCTCTGGTAGCCTCTGTGTTGCTTTTCCTTGGAGGATAGAGCTGTGTATAGCGTACATGTCCTGCCCTCTAAATGAAGCTACCATCTCAAGCAATGGATACTACACCATCACCAACATTGAGCAACATTCAATGGGCAGTCCAGAAAAGTTCTGTACACGGAATACGGAGGTGATGCATCCTCTCTTTCTCCTTGGGCCACTAAACATTTGATTCTTGACCTGCAGTTCTCTTACTTACTTCCTCTCCCTCCTTTCTTCTTTTCAGTTTTGTCTTGATGTATACACTTATTCACAAGAATAACTTCATCTCATTTCTTATTAGAACCTAAAGCTTACACTTCTCTTGCAGCAATATATATTTTCCAGGCATTTTTCTCAAGACAGTTATTGCAGATTCATGCCCTCTTCTCTATAAAAAAGGAGGTTTAAGGGAAATATTACTATTATTTGCAAACATATAAGGTATATTTTAAGTGTTCCCTGTCAGAGCAACCAGTTAGATATATATATAATAATCCAACTATAGCTATACTGAAAATGTAGGCATAACTAGTTGTGCCAGAATTTATTCTGTACTTTTATGTGTGTCTTCTTAAAAAAGTTTTTATACACGCTGATACTCTCTGCACCTGCTATATGCGTAGCTGATGACTCAGATTTATAATCATTTGCATATATTCTATCTCCAATATCAGTGTTTGTTGAGATTCCTTGAAAAGGGAAAGTGATCAGGCACTGCAATAGTGCAATGAATCAGCACTTTCTCTGTTTTCAGTTTACTGACTCACCACCCGTACTTCCAGCCTCCTTGATTTAATAAATAACATGTCCAACTTCTATTAAATGTGCATCCCAATTAATACTTGGCTATTTCAAAGGAAGCAATAGCAGCACGTTCAAACACTGTTCTCCAGTGAAGAAGACAATCTGATCCTCCTTTCAGTACATATTTACTTTGAAATACGCAAGAGACACAGTTTTATATTGAGGATTACCCTGGATTCTTTTATCCATCCTTACATGCATGTACAATTTATGGTGGCATATAAATATTGCTGGTGAATGTTCTTATCTCCCAAATTTTGAGTATGTTGCATGGTTGCTGACTTTCATGCTGCCATAAACAGCGTTTATCTGGGCTTGGCTCAGCAAAACATGAATAGGGAGGGATGAACTACCCCAACAAAAGAGTTTTTTGGGAATGCGTGGGTATCTCCAGAAGACCTTGGATGAGTGCCCTCTGAGTGGTCGTGGTAACTGCATAACTTTGAAGAGAAGATCTAGAGAGGCATTTTTAAACACATGCACGTTTTCCTAAGATGGGTGAAAGCATGCACATGTCTAGTGATCACTATTGCCAGGTTAAGCTAATTAGTCTATAGGTATATATTAGGCAAATTTAATCTATATTAAACAAATCATATGCTGCTGAACTATACAGTAAATTACCTTGGACTTTTTAAGACTTACCTTCTCTGCAAGCAACTCTCTAATTTTGCTTGCTTGGAGGCGAAACTTCATCAGCTGAGATTCCATAACTACGCATCTTTCTTTCCAGTTTATTATCCTTTCTGGCTCTAGGAAGTCTGCCATATTTATGCTTTGAAAAAAGAAACAGAAATATTCAATATAGTTTTGACTGTTAACATACATACATTTACATGTATTGTACAAGATCAAAATCATTTACAATTCTCCAATAAGTATGTTTTTTATTACTTCAATACTTAGCATTAGACTATGTCTTTATGCATAATACAAATCTATGATGGCTGTTAGATTTGCAAAATTGTAAATTCGAGATAACAGATAAAGAAAATCCCAATTCTGATTGTAAAATATCAAGTTACCATGAACTCACTTATATTGCAATAATCCAGCAATTCATGGGTAAAAATTAATTATACATCATATTGTTTAAATGCGAATCATCTTCCCCATTTTTGATTTTAAAAAATCTGTTATAGTAACAACTCATAGAACCTCAGGGACTCACAAGGACTCTGAAATAACAAAGATGAAGAAATAAGGTAGCAATCATACACACTTAGTGAGTTCCAGTAAAATAAATGGGTTTTATTTAAGTAGATATGTATAGGATTATGGCGTAAAATAGAAAGCATTATGTTTCTGGTTCAATGACTATTTCTTTTAAAAAAATACATTTCTACTTTATCTGGCAGATCACACAACATTACAATACATTTTACACAATTTAAAACAAAGCATATAAGCAATGCAAATATTAAAATATATTAAAACAAATAAATTATTGGCCACAAATAATACAGCAATAACTTTCTGAAATGTCATATACCATGATGATTAAAAATAAAATCCAAACTAATTTTACTCATACAACTTAAAGATGATCCACTACCCTCTTCTCAATTTCTGTTGTAAATATCACGGTATCTTTATTATTTTTAAAATGTAATAAAAATGTGAAAATGTCAATTGCTTAATAACAAAATTGCCAGTGGTCTTTGACTTCTGTTCTATTATATCACTCATACAACATTCTGACTTCCATTATTGTAAAGGGGTTTTTTGAGTTATAATTCCAGAAAATTATTTGCTTTGCATTTTTCAGAAAGCAAAGGACTATGGAAATATTTGCTGGCACAGTATATGCTGTTTATATTTGTGGAATGAATGATCTTATTTATGAGTCAATGACTTCCTGTCTCTTGTTTGATTCCTCAAGGGAAAAATAAATGAGTTCATCACTTTGGCTTGCTCGTATTCTGATTCAGCGTAATGAACCTACACACATTTTCCCTCCTGTGCCTTTTTTTGTTTTTTGTTTTCATTTTAAAGTATAAAATAACAGCACAATCCCATGCAATTTTATTTAGAATAAACTTGTCTCTTTGCTTAGAATGCAGGATTGTAAGCTTAGATTTATTAATATTAATACCTTACACAATAAGTAGGATATTAAATTTGACAAATTTGATAAGATTACAGTAATTCTTTTTTATATACTACATGTAAAGAAAGTTTCTTTTCACTTGAATGGATAGCATTTTAAGTGCTTTTATTTAAAGATTAATTCCCATATTTTAACACCATGATATAGTGATCTAACATTTTACTGTGGGATCTATTAACTGATATAAGGCACTTGTGAAATTATCAACTCAAAATATGAACAAAATCATCAGTGACTTTTCAGTTTATACTGTATACTGAAGAGAGTAAAAATTTGTTCCTTTTTAAATTGCAGGGAAACACCCATAAAGTTCAGTGAGGTTAGGGTTTTGCCCAAAATACTTTCCCAACACATAAAGTAAACAAGTATAAAAAGGAAGAACTTTGTTTCTTTTCTTTATAGTCGCTTATTTCCCTCTTTTAGTAACAGCCAGATCTACTTAAAATTACAGTATAAATTTTGATATAAAAGGAAATCACTTCTTTAAAATGATGTGTTAGCTGCAGGTTTATTACTTGTAAAAACTGGAAAGAAGGATTTCAATTTTCAGCTAATGGCCACTTCAGAAGGTAAGTGCTTAGAGATATAATGTGATGCAGAACCTGTCTTCCTTAAGATCCAGCTGAAGTACAATCCTAAGGCAATCCTAGGCAGAGTGACCATGGAGAGAAATGTTGAAAGCCGTCTAACAGCCATCTCCAGAGAGTGCCTGTAGGTCTGAATAACCTACTAGGACTAGGGAAATCCAGATCTAAAGTAAGGTTCCCATTACTTTATAGGGAAAGCGAAAACCATACAAAAAAACCCCAAACCAAAACGTCCTACACATTATGGCTTAGTACCCTATGTAAACTCAGCCATTATCTCCCACATTAACCTACTTTATAGGGTTATTATGGGGATAATATAGGGGTAAAGGAAAGAGCCATGTAAACTACTTTGAACATAAATCAGTAAAAACCGAATATCAACAGAGACATTTCAGGTGTAAAGAGTATGGGCTATTATATTTCCTATACTATAGCTAACTTTTATGTATCGTACTACGTTGTAGTATGTTGAGTAAAGTAAAATTGCCTGGGTTCATACATCGCATTAATTAATGCCATAAACTATGCTTTGTCATCCAGAATGGATGGGTTCATACATCATACATCAACCAAATGACGTTATGGTTTAGCACTATACTGTACATAAACCCAACCATTATCTCATGAGCAGGCTGGCAACTAAGTGGCAATACAATTATTGATTGGTGGTGGCTACCTAATACCACAGCAGATGGGCTGATTTGGGTCAGTATGTATTATTATTTATTTGTATTTGGGCATATTTAGACAACACCGCAGCCAACTTTAGAGAATTAGGCATTCGGTATTAGGACTGCCAGTGTTCCCCCCTTTCTCAGGATATATAATCCATTACTACTTTTATTGTTGTTGTTTAGTCGTTAAGTCGTGTCCAACTCTTCGTGACCCCATGAACCATATTGCGCCAGGCCTTCCTACTTTTATTGCAATACTTTTATCTATCAAGATGCTGGCAAGATGTGTTATTTTATACATTTTTACTGACACTCCCTCACCCCACTATACTCATTAGAGAGGTCTATCTCAGAGAATGATCCTTCTGGAACATGCTGTTCATTTCCCATAGTGATATTCTTTAAAAATGTTTTACAGTTCAAGGCTTTTCCACTTATCACAAGGGAAAAGATTACTGACCATATTTCCAGCTCAAAAACAGTTTAGAATTCCGGGAGCCTGGCCAGAATGAAGAGCAAAAGAATTTCAGAGTGGGTTTTCAGGATATGGAGCAAGGGTGGGTAGGCCTCAAGTACATGGGGATCTTTTTAAAAAAAAAGAAAAGAAAAATTACTCCCAGGTTATTCAGAGCTAGGTATAAAAGTCATACCTTGAGAACTATGGATTCTTAGCCCAGGGATTTATTTTGTATACCAGTTCTGAATGGACCTCATCAGTAAGTTCAGTAAGTTCCACTCTTGGCTATTCTATGCTTATTTTATTGCTGTGGGACAATGTACGTCAAGGAGGAAGAATGTAAGCTTGTTGATACTATTGTTAAACAGTCTGATGTTAGAAAACCTTCCTGATCTACTTGAATTCAATTCAATTCAATTCATTCAGTTCAGTTGTTGTTATTGTTATTATTAATTAATCTTCTGTCCATTCCTGGTAAGTAGATGTTGCCATGTATGCCACATTTCCCTTGGTTCTCCTCCTGCTTGTAGAATAGTGACAGATGGGGGGGGGGGGACTTGCAATTCAAAAGTATAAAACTCCTGAATAGTACTTTTTTTTGACACCGAGTCTAAACCAGATCTCAGTCTCAGCGAAATTCAGTTCTGGCATGATGCTGAGGAATGATAACACTGAACATACACAGAGTGCCTTTTCCTCGACATAGCTAGTCCTCATGCTTTCTGTTACTGTAATGTGAAAGCAGCATTTCATGGCACTTGGATCTGAACCCAACACCTCATGGCATCTAATTTAACATCTGATTTCCCTTTAATCCAGTTATGGATACCTTGCAGAATTTACAATCATATCAAATGTATGTAACTTGACACACAAGCAAGCCGTACCTGTAACGTGTTAAAAAAAGAAATGCCCTTTCTCCCAAACCTCAGATGTCTGTTACCGAGTTTCAATAAAAAGGAACGTAGGGAGAAAGAGCACTCATGGAGCTGATATCATCCCTTCAGATACTCTACGGTGGAAGACCTGGTGTGGAAGTTACTTTGTGCGCGACTCAAAGCACGATACGACTAGCAATATTAGCAACTTTGGACACCTCGGGGATTACAATTGCTTCCCATCCTTCCTCAACATACAAGAGGATCCTGTTTGACCTAGTCTTGCCATTTTAAAATCCCCCCCCCTTTTTATTTTTTGCTGAGCCAAGAAAGGAGAAAGAAGGAAAGACGGAAAGAGAAAAGAAGAGGCAGGTCTAGGGGAAAGACGGCTCCTGCTCTCAGCAGGCTCTCCGCTCCTCTTCCCGCCGCCTCAGCTCGCTCGGTGTCTCTCCCCGAGGAGGAAAAACGGGGGACTTTACCCGCCCCCCCAAGTTAAGGCACACCTGCGGACGTCGTCATGAGGTTTCCGGCTCTTCAGTGACTCCCACTGACGGGCCCGCGCCCCTCTCCCCGAGATCTCAGCGCCTCTCCCCGGGCAGCCCGCTCAGCGCTAAGGGCTTCGGCAGCACCATCTCCTCGGTCGGCAGGAGAGGCGGCGAGGGGCCCGGGCTGAGCGGCAGTTCCCCTGGCCATTCAACAGCCGCTTAGGCGGGACTTGCAGTCCACTCCGGCCTCTCCGCAGCAGGCTCAGTGGGGTGGGGGCATCCATCGCCCGGGGAAGCGAGGAGAGTGAAATCAAGTTGTGGAGCAGGAGTAGCGTTGGGCCTCCCTGTATGCTGAAACCATAGAGGCTGAATTGGATGCCCCTCGCTGGAAAGCACGCTACTGTACTTCGCAGCCCGGGCCTATGCAAGATCAGCCCGCTTAAGCCCAGTGCTGTCGACATACGTAGATGTAGATGTGTCAAATTAAGCCTGAGGTCCTTCTGTCCATCCTTGGTCTTTATTTCCGAAACAGCAGAAGGGTTCAAGTCTCCAGAAATTTCAGCTCAGGCATGGGAACTAGAGGAGTTGCTAATCGTGGGTTGTTTAGCAAGCTGCCAGGGCGGTATACAATTAAACAAGATAACATGCACACAGAACAATAAAGAACAAATAACATTGATCAATAAAAGACACTCCAAACAACTGTGAAACAACTAATTATAAAACCATCAAAACCAGCTATTAACAACTGATGGAATACTTGAAAAAATGAAAGGTCTCACTTGCCAGAAACATACCAGCATTCTAAACTGGGATGCTGTAGAAGACCTCCAATAGAAGAGAATATATGTAGCTCAGGGTTGAACTGTGGAGTCCTTGGGGTTCTCTGAGCTAGGCTGTTTACTTGCAGACGTGTCTTTACCCAACTAGGCAATATCATCAGTGTGAGTGGGGGGGGGGTTTGCTCCCTGTTCATATACAATAGCTTTGCAAACGCACATTCACTTGCACTGATGATGTTGCCTAGTTGGGTAAAGAAACGTCTGTAAGCAAACAACCAAGCTCAGACAGCACCAAGGACTGCACAGTAAAACACTTGCTTGACTGCAAGGGAAGGCCTCAGAGTAAGGTGGCATGGTTGGGCAGATTGGGAGGGTCAGAAAGGGAGCTCTGCCCAGATTCAGAGGGTGGTCTTACTACATGGAAATGTTACTGCTCAGGTAAGGCCCATCCTGTACAGAAGAGTATCCCTATGATCCTGTGCTGCTTATGCGGGACTGCACAGACTCCCATCTTGTCCCCTTGACTCTTGGGATTCTCCCCCCCACCCCGGGGAAGCCAAGGTACCAGGCCCACTCCTTCCAAGTTTTTCTGAGGAGCAGCAAAGTAGTCAATCCTCCTCACCCATTTCGTCTTTTGCATCCTTTAACTGGCTTTCTGGGGAAAGCACAATCTAGTTCAATAGAGCAATGAAGTACAACAACGGGACACTAATTTGGGGATATGAAATATGTGCCAAGAATTTTAGAGCTGAGCATGATATTAGTGTGGAAGTGCTTATTCTGAAAAGTCCTAAGCAGGGGTGTCTGCAAAAAGCCAAGGTTTCAGCAAAATTATATGTGCATCATGCCATCAGATGCATGTTTTTCCTTTGAACTTGAGGCACAATACACTGGGGGAGAATCATTTGTTGTTTCACTTCTTTCGGTAAAATGTCACAAATTGTCCCTCTAGGAGTCAAATGAAAAATCCTGATAATTCCCTCACATACTTGCCCTCTTCTCAAATGTTGCATTTTCCCTACTGGTTCTAATACTGGCTATTATTACATTGTCTTATTTAATCATGGTTTGCTGAATAAGCCACCCCTAGTTAGGTTTACATATTGCACTAAACCACAAATCAGTGTTCTGAATGGAGTTCCCTTGTCAGCTGGCAGGACTCAGACATTCCCAGTATACATCGTCTCAGGCAGACTTCCCCAATTTACATCTTTATGAGAGATGTTTACTTAGTATGTAGCAAAAGGCTTTACACTGTCTTTTTCTTTTTTTAAAATAAAATTTTATCGCTTGGAAGACTGGTCTGATTCTCCACAAAAGAAGGGGACAGGATGGGCTGATTCTGACAGTTACACACTGTGACATCATAAGGCCAAGATGTGTCACTATAGAATTTATTTCATTTGTTCTCATTTTTTTCCTTTTAACTTGTGAGAAAGTTATATAGCTTGTTCTGTTAACCAAAGTTAGCATGTTGTGTGAACACAGTCTATAATAAATAAAAAGACAATTCTGTAAGTAAGTCCCTTGTGAATGTTGTTATGGGATAGAAAGCATACAGTGTTTATACATAAGAGACTAAAGAATGTTTTGTACTGCCACCTTCTGTAATCCAATTGTAAAACCTATATACAACGAACACATTATCTTCCACTTTAACTTCCACATTAAGAGCATTTATATGTACAATAAATAGTGTGAACGGCTCAAATGGGTTGTGCAAATGCCTGAAGATAAGAGTTTTAAAACTGAATGTACATTTGTAGCTAATGTGATTAAATGTATACTATAGGCTTAGGGAATACAAGAGCTTTTAGGGCATTTTTTCACAAATAACATTTAATTGTGTCTTTCCCTCACTATTTGTGTCACATTGGACTATTGTTAACACAGCACAGAATGCAGAACAAAAACCTGAACACACATGATTCCCAATTATGCCTTTAAACTGACGCTGCAAACCAATTTAAGCAAACATTTATATATTTAAAATATTTTATCTTGCTTTTCAGCAGGTGTCCACAGGTAGAGGGGTCAAAAAGTCAAGATGGCAGCCATATCCATGTGATCAAAGCTCTACTCCCTATTTAATTAGTGTTATGTACTTTTATTTATCATGCAGTAAAGTAATATTGACTGATATCCTATCTGAACATAATAGGTGTAAAGGGAGTATCTCTGCAATACCACAGCTGTTTATTTTTCTTTATTTAAAAAAACTACAGGACCATACACCAAAAGGCTGCCTTAAAGTGGAAAACTAAAAATTTTTAAAAAATCACAAATGATAACATTTTTATTGTGTCATTTATTTACAATGATTTTTGTATCACCCTAATGAAAGATTTTGAATGGTATACAACAAAACATCAGCACAAAACAGGCTTTCAACAAATGATGCCTCATAATTAAAACAACATTAAAATCAAACTAAAGAACAAAAGCTAATGAAAAATGATGATCCAAGAATTACAACTGGGTATCAAATGACTGTGTGTTTTTTTAAAAGTATTCAGAGCCTTCCTTAACATCAGAAGTGATATACAAGCCTATTACCACTAATTTGCCACTTATTTATACTAAGAATTTATTAATAAAATATTTATTTGTATAATGACAAGTTGAAACTTACTACACAAGTTAATAGAAGACAGTGGAACAATTGTTCTCAATTTTTTTTTTTTTTAATCTGCGCTCAGTTGTTACCGACTCTGCAGTGACTGCTTGGACGAGTCCTTGCAGTTTTCAAGGCAAGGTGTTTCGGAAGTGGTTTGCCAGAGCCTCCTTCCTAGAGCAGTGTACCCATTTATCTACTCACGTGAGTTTTCGACCTGTTGGGTTGACAGGAACTGGGGAGGAAACAGGAGCTCACCCTGTTAACGTGAAGGCTGGACTCGAACCGCTGAAGCGTCGACCATTTCTGGCCGGCAACTTTCAGCGTCATTAAGCCGCTGCGCCACCACGTCCCCCTTGTTCTCAATTAGACTTCTCATAATGTGGTATTTTGGGTACTTGATAAAAAGAAAGTGAATAAATGACAACTACAAAAAAGCTCATGAGGAAATTATCAAGTTGATAGCATAATTGCTTAATATAGTACTTTGGCGCCACACAGTGGAGAAATTCTGAAATAGGTAAAATTAATTACTGTATCAAAAATAATTTCTTGCCAACTTTTTACAAAGTGTTTTTCCTTTGTATGAAAAAGTAAATATTCCAATAGGTTTCAGTACATATTAAAAATGAAACAAACAGCCTCAGAAACATGTAATAAAATGAATAACCTTACAAACTGCATCTATTTAGTTTTAAATGGTATTATAATGCTCTGTTTTAAGTCAGAAATCAGAATCACATCATGCTATTTTAGGAGTTGAATTCTAAAACCATCTTGGAAGAGTTTATAAACATTTATTCAGCTGCCCATGGTTTATGATAAAACAAATGAAACTTCTGAATGAGAGTATTTTAAAATATTGATTTCCCCCCATCATAATGCAAACTTATTTTCATTATTACTGAGACATTTGAACACTTATTAAATAAGTAAATAATGAACACTTGACCTAAGTATTTGAACACTTGTGTGGCTTGTTTCTGTTGCATTTTAGCAATAGTCTTTACATCTTAATTAGGCATCACTCTGTTAACTATAGAAATAAGTTGGCTTAAAATTTGTACCTTACAATAATGGATGACTAAAATGAAAAACAAAATTCATTAAATGGAAGTCCTAATATCTATTAAATACAAGAGAACAAAGGGGATTACTAAAATCTTATCCATCCTATCTTGGACAGAACACCACAATTAATTGAAAGCAAGTGTCTCTGGATTTAGTTACTTAGGTCCTACAATATTAAGCGATAAACCATGGCTATCTAGTGTTTGGATTCACAAACTGAGCTAAGAAAATATTTGCTCATTTGTGGCCTAGTATTTTGTGGAACCCCTCATTATGCTATATAAAAAGTGGTGTATTATTCTCTAAGCTCCACTGATGGTACTTCATTCAGTAAAAAGTGAGTTGCACTGATGTGTGACACAGCCAGCAGAAGGGAGATCCAATCAGGTGAAACAAGATGGTGCTGTAACCGGCACCCCCGCTGAATTCAATGAAGCGTAAGGGCGACCTTTAAGACTCACTCCGGTTTGTAGGATTTACCTCGAGTAAGCATCCACAAGACTGACCCACATTTGTCCAGGATCTGAGCTGAGGTTTGTAACAAACTTAACGCCTTTCCAGCAGTCGCAGGATTAATATTACAGGACCGCATCATAAATCCACTGAGATTTATTGCGGGGGGCCATACACAACTGCGGAAGATCCGCTCGCGCACCCCCCGGGCAGGCCCGCGAGCCCAACAAAGCAACCTCCCTCGACGCGGTGGCCGGCAAGCCCCACCCCTCCTTCATATCCCTCCCACGAGAGCCGATCTCTCGCTCTCTTTCCTGATTGGCGGGGGAAGCCGTCAAGACGGTCGTGGAAAGCCGGGCGAGCCTAAACAGAGAGGGCTGCGTGCTCGCGCGGCCTCTAGCCCAGCCCTATCTCTCGCCTCGAGAAAAAGACGTGGCTGAGTGAGTGGGCCGGCCGTTCTCCGGCTGCGCGCGTGCTCCGCCCTTTCTCGTCAGCGAGGCGGCGTTAGCGACCGGCTGTGCGGAGAGGAAGAACCTGGCGAGGCCTCTCTGGAGGGTAAGTATGGGGAGCTGTTGGTGTCTGTAGAAACACGCGGTGTGAGCAAAACACGTCCTTCCTCAATATCGGCGGTGCTCTCTGCAAGCGTTCGCATGACACACTGAGCCACAGGCTAGCTCATCACGTTGTAGCATATCAGGTACTCCAGTTCTGTGGATTAATGAGTAGTGCAAACTATGCCTAGCTGAAGCCCGTCGCTTAAACGTAACCTCTGCCTTTGACAGAGTCAAGCGTACGGGGTCCGGAGCTCTTTCATGGCTAGATGTTTAGCGACGGGATATCTTTGGTATATCCTGGATCCAATAAATGCGTTTCTTACACTCCCGACAAAAAGAAATGCTGGAGGATTCGGGGCCACGCGGTGTAAATGAGTGCTGTCCTTTCAGGATAATGTAGCACACAAACCAAACCAAAGTATTTTCCTTCAGAAGAAACGATTGACTTCATGTTTTACTTGGAGTCCACTAGAAAGTAAAATGCTAGATAAATCTTTTGCCCGATCCAGCAGACTGTTACGCTTGAAGTGACTGATCATATACTTTAAAATGCATTTTAGGGACAGACACTAGGAAAAAAAAAAGGTCAGCTTATATGTTTAGTAGAATCGTTTACTAACGTTGAATTTTACATAAAGAGTTGTTTCTGAAGTTCCTTCACTATATTGCAGACGAGCAGAACTGAACGTAGTTAGAGAACTGACTTCAATAAGCTAAGGGAAAAGTAGGAACAGTTGCATGGATGGAAATCTTGAAGGGGAAAAACAGTCCAGGAAGGTTGGGAAATTCTGAACCTAAGGCCCAAACAGTACCAAAGAGAAAGAAAAATGGGGGCTAGCTGATGAGACCACTATGGTTGCATAAAGAGCTTTCTGATAAACTACTGTAAGAAACAAAAATGACAATTTTAAAAAAAGTGGAAAAAGGGGCATATAACAAAAGGAAATAGCCCAAATCTATAAGAATGGGATCAGGAAGACTAAGGCTTAGAATGAGTTGATGCTTGCGCTGAATGCCAAAAATAACAAAAAAGGGTTTTGGGTCATGTGTGGAACAAGTGGAAAATCAAGGAAACGGTTTGCTGGTTGGAGAAAATGACAATATGGTGACAGGCAATTGGGAAATGGCTGAACTGCTTAATTCCTAGTTTGTATTGGGCTTTTCACAAAAGGAAAAAGTCCAGCTTGTCAGAAGCTGCGCCATGGGGGGCAGAAGAGAAATGGTCAAAATGGGCAAGGAAATGGTGAGAAAACTCCTGGCTGCTTTGAATGAATTCAAATCGCCTGGGCTGGATGGATTACATCCCGAGGTGCTGAAATGATTGATGGATATGATCTAGAACCACTACTGTAATCTTTGAGAACTCCTGAAGTACAAGCAAAGTGCCCGAAGACTGAAGAAGAGCTAATTTTGTTCCATTCTTTCAAAAAAAAAAAAAATCCCAGGAAACTACAGACTAATCAGCTTGACATCAATACCTGGGAAAATTCTAGAAAAGACAAACAGTGGGCCTACAAGCACTTACAAAGGAACAAGATGACATTAGGGATTTTGCTTTGCATGAATGAATCAGATGCATGGGTACAGAGTTTATCTATTGTATGAAATGACAATTTTTTTGAGCTTTCTGATAAATACATGTTTCCCTCCCACTTGTTTGCAAAAGAGTTCAGAGGGGGAGGATTCCTTCTTGAATGCCCTGACCCCCACCTTGATATAATGGGAGATCAAAATACTCATAATGGAAGAATGGTTGGTGAAGATGGTACAATTCGCAAAAGTGGCAAAATTGACTTGTCTGAATAGGGAAAGGACAATAACGTCATTTATGAGTGACTGGAAACCCCTTATGGGCTTTTTGCTGAAGAAAGAAAAAAATGAACTTTTGATTTATGGGTTTGACAATTAGAAGGGGTAAACTATGGAAAGAAGGAAATTATGATGTAATCTTAGAGAGGGTAAAATCTTAATGCATTTATAACGGCTGTTAAATTCAGAAGCCACTTCTTTGTACAATTTTTTTCTCTTTTTTTCTCTTTTCTTTTTCTTATTTTCTTATCTATTCTCTATTTTTATTTTCTTTAATTCTTTTCTAAAATTTGTATTGTTTTTATCTTGTAAAAAATTTCTTTTAGGGTTACTAATAAGATTGAAAGGACAGGAGTGAAGCTAAGATTAATCCAGAATGAGTTGGAGGGCAGGTTGGTGTTCTGCAGGTGTGAGGGAAGCCAAATTTTACCTAGGAGAAAGAACACTAAAATCAAACCCAGAAGAAGTCAGTGGCAAAATGTATTGTTGCAAAAAAAATCTTGTATGGACATGGCTGAAACATTTAGACAAGTTTGGATGTCAGATGATGGGACTCCCAGGTCATAAACAACTCCTAGTTACTGGAGAGGAATGTTGGATTTTCACAAATAGATCTGAAGATGACGGCAGAGATTTTCCTTATTCTTTTAAAAAGTATTCTAGAATGATGATATTTCACCAGTATTCTATGTTCCCACAAATGTTTCCATGTATTCCATGTTCCCACAAATATTTCATGCTGTACCCACAAATATTTCATGCTATATTTACAACCAAGCATTCTAATTCCACCATCTTGGTCAGAGACATTAGCATTGGTATAGAAACCAACGTACTCCATATCTGTCAGGCTCTTTGGTGTCTGCCTGAAACTGAACGTATTTATTTTTCCAAGCACAATTCTCACAAAGACTTTTTAGAAAATTTTATTATGAAGAAAGGGATGGGATTAGAAGAATTTGCATCTACAACTGGTAACCAAAATATATTAGGGTGGAGTCTCCTAATTTTCTTTTTACTGCCTTTCTGTGAACTGATAAACTGGCAGTCTCTTCGTTGATCAGAAAGGAACCTGGAGGTGAGCATTTATAAAATAGTTTCCTGAATTGTTACCATTGGGGAACCGAACATCACAATTTCCTTTTTCAAATGTTAGCTTGAGATGTGTTCACATCCTTTTTGTCTCTTGACTTGTCATATCCTACTTCCAACATTGGCTATATTCCATATATCCCTGGAGAGAAGCTGACAGGTGCTGGTCAACATGGTGCCTTGCTCCATTTTGATTCAGGCAGAGTCTGTCTCTCTTGTGTAGCTCACATGAATTCAAGAACTTTTGATAAGTAACCTTGGGAAGCTATAACAAGCATTTGCTGTGTTTCAAGAGCAATAGCCTCAACAGAAATAAAATTCAAACTTTTTGCACCTCTTTCTGGTTCCTATCTTACGTAGTAGGCTGCTTGATGGGAAACCAGTTTCCTTTTGCCCCTTGGTTTTACAATGGTCAGTCTTATGATTATATTGTTTTTCATTAATTATGTGAGAAATAACTCACATGTGTTTTGTGTATGCACTTTGGACGTTTCTCAGATAGTATAGGTAATCCTTGTTTAACGACCACTCATTCAGTGACCTTTTGAAGTTACAATGGCACTGAATGAGTGGTACTTATGACCGGTCCTCAGAGTTCCAGCTGTCCCAGCACCCCTGCAGTCATGTGATTGCAATCTGGGTGCTTGGCAACTGGCTTGCACTTATGATGGTTGCAGCTCCTGTGGTCATGTGATTGCCATTTGCAACCTTCCCTGTTGGCTTCCCACAAGTGAAGTCAATGGGGAGGCTGGCAGGGAAGGTTGCAAGTCACTCCAGTAAGTTGCTTGCACTCTTCCCTGCCCAGTGGTAGCCACCCCCGCCTGGCCACGTCTTGTGGGCCATCTGCTCACCCTCCCCTGGCCAGCAGCAGCCACTTACCTGCTCACTGGCCTGCTTGCAAGCCGCCTGGGACTCACTTAATGCCTGCAATCTTTGCTTAATGACAGCAATGGGGAGTAAAAGGATTGCCATTGCTAAGCAATACAGTCACATGACATCATGCTTTATGACCATTTCACTTAGCGACAGAAATTCTGGTCCCAATTATTGTTAAATGAAGACTACCTATCAACTGATAGCCTCAAGGTCATGGAACAGGAAGAAATGGTATTCTAGATGAAAGGCAGAAATGAAATGCTATGGCATAAATCGGATAACATCATATTCCAGAAACAGTGTACGTAGAAGAAAACAGGTTAACATGTAGGTTTTCATTGCAGTAGAATTTTGTTAATAAGTGGTTGTTCAACCTGCAAATTTGGTAATTCTGTATTGGTTGCTTTTGTTATTTGATTTGTGCTCAATTTTATATTCAGGTGGATTTATCTCAAGAAAATACTTCAGAGGTAAAGTGCTGATATCCTCATCGGGAGTCTTGCCTTTAAAGTTCCAACTGCCGGAACTTTGTGGATTTTTTTATTGAGGTTTTATATTTTAGATGAAATAGTTACTGTTGAAGTCTGAATGAAAATCTTGGCTAAACTTTTTCTTCAGAGTATATAGAAATAGGCTAGACAAAGATTTTGCAAAGTACAAAGCTGAATTAAACAGTCTTCATTTTTAAATTCAATATTTAAAACAATGTTGGTTCCAAGTATAACTCATATATTATTCTTTAATAGGTAATTCTTTAATCTGCCAAAATGGTTTTAAAGAAGAAGAAAGAAGTTCAGGTTGATGGCTTTGTTCTTGATCATCAACAGCTTAAAAGACTTCACTGTAAGTGTAATTAAGTTGCTTAATTTGTCTTTCTAGATATATTTTAGTGGTGCTATAATGATTTTTTAAAACTAATTTCTCTTGAGGGTACATTTTGAATTAAAGATGAGAATATCAGCCCTTTCATGTATACAGTTCTATATGCTCTTTCTACCCCAATTTGAAAAAAAGTTTTTCCTGAATGAAAAGCAAATTAGAGAAATTCCAAACTGTTTGATGTTTAAAACTTGTTCTGTATTGAAGGTATGTTTGAGATGCCATTCCAACTTTCTGGTTTTATGAAGGAAGTCAATCATCCAGTTTTGAATGGGTTGTTCAAATTGGCAATGAACAAGCCTTACTCGATACTGTATTGCACATAAAGTGCTATTTCTTAAGGGTGACATTTGGGCAGTCAGCTCTGGTGTATCAGAATTGAAGTGTGGTTTGCAGAGCAGTAGTGTCATATGGGCATATGGAGACATGCCCAACAATGCTCATGCTGTTGCTTTCTGGACCACCTCTAGCTTCCAAGTAGTCTTCAAGTACAGCCCCAAATAAAAAGAAAGAAAAGTATTTTTCACCAATTCCCCCATGCCAGTATCCACATTTTCCAAACACTCTAGAACAGATGAGGGGAGCCAGTGCAAGACAATGAGAAGAAGAACTTGGTGAAATATACCTTCCCATTCAATTTCATTTGGACTTCAGTAATAGTTAATAGTTTCACTTCAAATATAAAACTTGATCTGAAAATGCACAAAAGTTAGTGATTACTTTTGTTACTTGATTTGTGCTGAATTCTACATTGTTCAGGTGGGTTTACTCTCAGGAAAATGCTTAGAAAATAAGGGGTTGAAATTGTCATCAGAAGTCCTATCTTTAACCCTCTGGCAGCCTAACCTTTGTGCATTTTCAGATCAAGTTTTATATTTGAAGTGAAACTATTAACTATTTTTTTTTTTTAATCTGCGCTCAGTCGTTACCGACTCTGCAGTGACTGCTTTGGACGAGTCCTTGCAGTTTTCAAGGCAAGGTGTTTCGGAAGTGGTTTGCCAGAGCCTCCTTCCTAGAGCAGAGCCCAGCTGGCGAGTGCAGGAGGTGGGGTTTCCGTTGCTTTGCGCCCTTTTTGGGCGCGCCCGGTTTTTCACGCTTACCAGCAACTGCTCCCAACTCCTTTTTGCAAGGCGCTGCCAGCATTTTTCCTCCCACCAGAGTGAGAGTACCCATTTATCTACTCACATGAGTTTTTGAGCTGCTGGGTTGACAGGAACTGGGGAGGAAACAGGAGCTCACCCTGTTAACGCGAAGGCTGGACTTGAACTGCTGAAGCGTCGACCATTTCTGGCCGGCAACTTTCAGCATCATTAAGCTGCTGTTGAAATTGAATGGGAAGGTATTTTTCACCAAGTTCTTCTTCTCATTGTCTTGTACTGGCTCCCCTCATCTGTTCTAGAGTGTTTGCAAAATGTGGATACGGGCATGGGGGAATTGGTGAAAAATACTTTTCTTTCTTTTTATTTGCTGAAGCTGCCTGAGATTACAACATTTTCTACTAATGGAAGAGTGCTTTTTGTAACTCAGAAGACTGTGCTACAGCCAGCTTGAGCAGGAAGAAAGCTTCTACAGAGTGGCTGAATTCACATAGAATGCCAAGCCATAATATATATTGCTTGGTTCTGGCTTAGCATGTTGTGCAAATTCAGCCATTGTGGTTTGTAAACTGTGATATATAGTTTATCATGATATTTGATCCCAGGCAATTGAACAGTGTCCAGGATTAAATATATTATTTGGACCTCAGTGTTTTCTTATTTTATTGGTTATTTTCTCTTTTCTTTTTAATCATATGCAGTCTGCCCAGAATCACAGTTTTCGAGTTGGCTATATAAATTGATTAAATAAATAATTCAACAAACCATACTTAGTTCAGTGTTAGTTCAATGTGTGAAATTAGTATTTGAATAAGCAATTCACAAAGGGAAATTATCTTGCATTTCCTTTACATAACACACCATCTGATTGTTAACTAGTTCATAACACATTGAACCATAAACTAATCACACAGGCTGAGTTCACCCAATGTTAAAGGGAAAAATATTATTGGCTTATACATTGTGCAAATGGGACATGCTAGGAACACTGTCTTTTCCTGTGGGTCCCCTTTCCTTCATTTGCAGCCGTCAGGAATTGAAGAGCAAGGTTCTCAAATGGAAAAATCTCCATTTTCATGGAGGCTTTTCACATTGTTGAGGCCATAGCAGAGAGAGTTTATTGTTAATGGGATGATCCTAGTGTCTGGATGAGAGAGTTAGATCTTTCTCAGAGGGGCTTCCAAGAATTCATTTGGAACCAGTGAGAATATGGATGTTCTCTTTTTAAACTTCTACTGTGTTTTTTAATGATTTGAATGCTTTAATTAATGCATTTATTAATAAATACATATAATGAATACAGACTGAAGCTGTACTTGCATGATGTACAGAATCTGAACCACATTTCAGCATAACATTTTATGCAAAGCTAGTACTTATGGGATAGCTGCAGAATTATTTTATTTTATTTTTTCTATAGCCACCCATTTCAACAAATGACTGGGGTGGCTATAGAAAATTGGGTTGTAAACTATACATATGTAGGTGTACTGTGTGAATGCAACCCTGTATAAGGGAGAAGGTGAGAAATAGCTTTTGTCATGTATGTATAGTATGTATACTATTAAAGCATTTTTGTCTTTCTCAATGTGCAGCTTTTGCAGATGCTGAAGGACAAAACCTGGCCTCTCTATTATTACAGTGTGCACAGTTGACGGATGGCATTCAGCAAATTAATTTGATCAAACAGGTTTGATTTTAGTCATATTAGTAAAAAGAATAATATGGAATTATGTTAAGTGCATGCTATATATTTTTATGTATATACAAGTAAAAAATGAGCATGGCTGTACACGGAAATTTCACTTTGGCCATGTTCTTTGTCTTTTTTCCAAATGAGAACATTCAGGTGCTTATTTCTTACGTTTATTTGATGCTGCATCATGAATTTGTTTAATTTAAGGGCTGCATCCAGCATTGCATGAATGGACTTTGCTCATGAAAGAGAGCATCCTCTTGCTTTTTGATGCCAGATTGGCTCAAGAATCTTCCCAGTCTTTAATCTGGAGTGTACATTGGAGGTTCTGGGAAGTGAAAGGAATCTGTTTTTTATTCTTTGTTGGACACCACTGTTGGATATAACCATTAGTTTTCAATTTAAAATAGGATGTGTTGGTGCAAATGTTACTTTTAAAACACAGTGAATACTGTTTAAAAGTTCATACTTATATAATGTTGTTATTGCAAGCTATATAACATAATAGTTAAATGTTGTAACCTAGTGGGACCTTGAAGGTGTGCCTTTTCCTTAGCTGTCCTGGCCCTTTGGAATACCCTCCCACCTGAGGTTTGGGGAAACCCTTCCTTTTTAGCTTTCTGGAAGGCCATGAAGACATGGCTCTTCCCCCAAGCATTGGGCTAGGATGGGTTTGAGTCAAATGGTTAATAGTATAGGTGGTTCTGTTGCCTTGGTGGGAAGGATATGACATATTTTTATGTTACTGCTTTTATTGTTTGCTGTGAACTGTCTAGGATCATTATGTGAGATAGGCGGCCATATACATTCTTTAAATAAAAAAATAAATAAGTAGCATGTGTATATTTTTTTCTATATTGTTTAGTAGTTGGTTCATATTCCAGATGTTTATAATTACTGTACGTTTGGAAATACAAGCCATTTAATTCATGACTTGTGAATAAAAGTCAGGCAGGAGCAGTATTTCATTTTTTAAGATTATCCAAATCATTATGTAGTCTGACCTTCCCCAGCCTGGCACTTTCCAGGTATGTTGGAAATATAGCTCCCATAGTAGTTACTATTGAAGCTGCTGTCTCAACAAAGCTGAAGGACATCAGGTTGGGAAAGGCTGATAAATATGAATAGCAAAATCAGATTTGCTGATTTAACTGAATCATAGTGGCTGGGTGATAAAGATGAAACTAGAAAGAAACAAAGTTATTTTCATGCTTGGAAGAACTCTATGATACAAGTGTTAAATTAATATTAAGAATAATTTTAAAAAACCCTAAACTGTTCAGTAAAGATTGAGAATGCTCAGTGGTATCCAAGGGATTGGGAGATAGATGGAAATTTCATGCAGAAGGGATTAGAAATAAATATTCTGAAAGTAAGCTCACTGATTAGAACATTGACGTGGAGTAGCCCATACTGTAATGTTTTGTTGCAGGTTACATTTCTGTTATACGTAACTTTCTTACTGACTCCTATATAAACCTGATCTCTCTCTCTCTCTCTCTCTCACACACACACACACACACGTGTATATTTTTAGTCTGTTTGAAAAAGTGTAAGTTACATTATTTTTAAAACTTTTTTTGTTATCTGCAGATTGTGCCTTTACTGGAGAAGATGGACTCCAAGTCTTCATGTAATCACATGGTTAAAAGTTGTTTAGATATTTTGGGAATGATGTTCTTATCTCTGGATATAAAGAACCCTTTAAAGAAAGTGTTAGCAAGGTAATGTATATGGGAAAAATATTACACTGAGAAAGTGCTTAACATTTCTGTGATGCTCTTCAAGGGAATATTAATATTGCTGTTTTGAGAAAATGAATGATATAAATGGTAGTGGACTTTGTATGACATAAAAGATTTTGTATGATATATAAATTTTAGAAATTATTTAACAGTCATATCCATCAAGAGTCAGTAATGTTTTCCTAAGTGTTCTTGGCTTTATAATCCTATTCTTTCCCTTCAGTCTTCATTGACAACTTTTGAATGTATTTGAAATCCCAAAAGCTTTTTAAAAGCTTTTTTTTTGTGGGGGAGAAGATATCCCACTCCCGGCCCCTACTATGTGGGGTGCTGCATGGTTCGGTGCTCTCTCTGCTCCTATTCAATATCTACATGAGGCTGCTGGGTGAGATCATCCATCGCCATGGGGTGAAGTATCATCAGTACATTGATGACACCCAATGATACATCTCTTCCCCAGGCAAATTAAGTGATGCTGTGGATGTCTTATCCTGGTGTCTGACGGCTGTGAGGGTCTGGATGGGGAATAATAGGCTTTGGCTGAGTCCTAGCAAGACTGAATGGCTTTGGGCTTTGGGGTCTGCCAGTTCCAGGACTATGCCATGTTTGATGCTGGATGGGGTTGTACAGTCCCAGATAGCCCTGGTGTGCAATCTGGGGGTCCTTGTGGACTGACGACTCCTGCTCGAAGACCAGATTCATGTTGTGTGACAGTTATGCCCATTCCTGGATCGGGGGGGGGGAGGCTCTGCTCACAGTCACTCATGCCCTAGTCGCCTCCAGATTGAATTACTGTAATGTGCTGTACATGGGGCTGCCCTTGAAGAGTATCCGGAAGCTTCAGCTGGTGCAAAATGCAGTGGTGCGGGCAGTTATATGTGCTCCTAGAACAGTACATGTCACACCTCTGCTCTGCGAGCTGCATTGGTTGTCAGTCTACTTCCAGGTCCAATTCAAGGTACTGGTTTTGACCTTTAAAGCCCTTCATGGCATGGGGTCAGGTTATTTGAGGGACCACTTCTCCCCAGTTACATCTGCCTGTCCCATCAGATCCTGCAAGAGAGGCATGCTGTGGGTCCTGTATGTCAGGGAACTACACTTGGTATGCCTGAGGCGGCGGGCCTTCTCTGTTGTGGCACCTGCCTTATGGAACATTCTCTCCCCCCCACCCCGAATTGAGGTTACCTCCATCCCTATTTATTTTCTGGAAGTCTCTCAAGACCTGTCAGTGTCATCAGGCCTGGGGGTCTTAGGGGACCGGTGAGATCTTGAGGTGGCTCCCTTGTTGATCTAATCTCTTGTTTGTGTATGTTTTTAGCTTTTTGATATGGCTGTGTTTGACATGTTTATTGTTTTATATTTTTTGCTGTACACTGGGTAGAGTCACTTCTTGTGAGATGAGCAGCCATATAAATTTGATAAATAAATAAATAAAAATAAAAGATAGAGATACTATATATTGTATAATAATTTAAACTTTAGTTAAAGAATTTTGTGGTATCCAGTAAATATCTTGCCTTCAGATAAATTATTTATTATATTTCCAAATCCTCTGATATTTACATTTGGAGGAAAAGTGTAATTTGGGCCATGTAATTTCAGAGATGTAAACATTTTGATGTGAGCAGTTGACTGTCTGTTTCTTTTTAGAATACATTCTCTCTTTCCCCAGAAAGAATGAGATGTTTAACTCTCTGCTTGTTCTGTAGATATTCCTTTTTCCATCTGATTTCTTTTGAGGTCTCATATCAAAACCAATATAATAATGCTACAGAGATCATGGTGCTCAGATAGATCCATTTGTGTGGTCTTTAACTTAAAACTTTTCATGTTTACATTTTAATTTGGCAATGTTCTTTTTAAGTACAGTTGCCTAAATGACCTTCCTGAAATGCTTATGGCGGAAGCTACAGACAGTTTTGTTGTCTGCCTTAAAGAAGAATTAACAACTACAAACTTCTCCCGCTATAGAAAAACTATGGATAATCTTGCTTCTTGTGTGGAGTTTATCAATATAGGTATGGTTAAATTTTTATATTTTATATATTTCAAAATGTATTTTTGGTTAGTCAGTATAAGATGCTAAAATGTATACTTGAATTTTTCAGGTAAATCAAGTGTGACTCAACTATTCAAAGAAGGTAAATGCTTGGTACCTCTTCTTGGATTGGAATGTTCTGTTAATGAGATAAGAATATGAGATGAAAATATTTGATACCTGTTTCTATAGGAAGCATTTTTCTGTTGCTGGCTAGGTCTTTAACTAATTAAAAGCATTTTCTATATCTTGAGATATTACATTTTTTTTTTTTAAGAGAGGCAGATTCTTGACTGGAAGGGTTTCCTTTTATGAAATAGGCTCTCTGTGCCCCTGCAGTCAGTTCTAGAGTTCTCAGATTCTGTAGGGAGGCTGGGGTGGGAATTGTGGGTGGGAAGAAAAGAAGTATAAGAGGAAATGCTATTGTATTTGTATGTATTGTATGGAGTTGCTGGTCCCAATTGCAGTTGGTAACTGAGGACTACCTGTATATACCTGAGCAAAATGCAGAATGGTTCACTGAGTTCATTAGGATAAAGAAGCTATGGATATTACACTTGATGGTTAAGGATGAGGATATTGAAAATTCTCTCAATTCTCTATATTTTAAAGCAGAAAATGTTAAGTAAGGAAGTATTTCCCTTCTGCTGAGCTATGCTGCTTTCACTTAAAAAACCTAACCATTCTGATACTTCAATGTAGTGCTATTTCTATAAGTTGACTTAGCTTTTATATATGACAAGTTGGTGTTATTAAATAATAGTTTATATATTTATTAACTTTATTTCCATAGCTCTTCAATTTCTGTTGAAATCTATACTTGAAATAGAAGAAGAAAACCGGTAAGTGCCAGTACTCAAGGTAAAATGTGGAGAGAGTGTGAAAAATGTAAAATGCAAATTTAAAGGTTATTTGGGAGGACACCTTTTATTTTTTTAAAAAAATTCTTAAGGCCAATGAGCTGTAGCGGTTTGATGTTGAGATACAGTATATGCCTTGAGTTCAGTTGTACTTTGTTTGGTTTATTGGTATAAAGTTTATCAAAACAGTTTTGAAATCTAAGTGATAAAATTTTTGAATACTGATATTGAGTCAATTTAAACATTCTGCAAATTCTTCCCAACGAGTTAGGATTTTTATTCTACATTGGGAAAGTATCTTCATCTTAGAACTTTGCAAAAACATAATTTTGGGCTGAATGTCAATGCTGAACATGAAAATTAAGACTTTTGTACTATTTTGAACACTTCAATTCTGTAGTATTCCAATTCCTACATTTTAGATTTTTATTTGTGTGAGAACAGGTATGTTTTAATCTCAGTCTAGTAAGTAGTTCTAGTAATGCATTCTGTAACTTGGAAGTTCTCTTATAGTTTTGGCTATTACATTATTTTTTTTTACTCATTAATGGAATAAGTAAACAAATAAACTGATTTGTAGGAGAAAACTCACTTTCTTAATCTCCAGCCTTCCTTTTGGGGACAGATTACTCTTTTAATGGCAAATGATTGTTTTCACACATTCAAAATCTTTCACTTATTGTCTAGGACTACGAGTAAACAGCATTTGCAAAATCAATTAATAATATATACTTTTAATCAAAACACAGATAGCATGTCAGCATACAGTAGTTTTTAATTTTAAAGAAACATTCTCATTATAAAAGATAATGTTCAGGAAATATACAAAAAGAGCTCCACAGCATTTGTAATGTGTTCTTGTTGATTAAGTAATTTAATTTTGTTCATTATGAATCTCTGTCCATCAATCTACATGCACATATGCATGCATACGTATATACAGATATATTGGTATGAATATTTATCTTACGCAACACTTACCTCTTTAGATCATTTTCTGAAGCCCTGTTCAGAAAATGATGCAGAGCAGTGAGTGGGAACATATTAGCACCTTTTTAGTGGCAATGTCTGCATTCTGGAAATCTCTTTCAAGAATAATGCATCATTAGTGGCATTCACGCTATTTTTTTTAAAACATGGGACTATATCCAGATAGCTTCCCATAATGCTGGAAAGCTTTTTATTATCAGAAAAGGAAGAGAGTCTCTTGCCCCTGCCATTTCCCACATGCTCCCAAAATCTACTCTGTAGGGTTTTAAAAGATCCTCAGAAACAGATCTGAAATAAGTTACTTGTGTTATTTGTATCTTTTTAAAGGAAATTCAGTGGAAATCACATTGCTCAAACTCGGCTGATGCATGATTTGCTTATGGGAATTAAAGTTTCAATGTCGTTGATCCAAAAAATTCTGGAAAATATGCAGGGATGTTTTTGGAAGAAATTGGATTCTCCCATTTGGCAATGTATGTGTGGACTTCTGAACAGCTTTATATGCTTCTTAAATAATGGTAAATAGTGCTAATATTTTAAGTTTTTAAAGCTGCTTTACCGTTTGTTGGTCATTGGCCTTTAATAACAAGTAGTTGTCTGGAGTAATGTGAGATACTTGTTCACCCTCTCATTTTAAATTTTCTTTAACAGTTTATTTCAAAAGGGAGAGAAAGTCAGGAATAAAAAAACTCAGGAATAAAAACCTTCATACTGAAATAACATCACTCTTGCTTTTTTTTTTTTTTTTTACTTGGGTTGGATTTTAAAAGTTCTGTGAATGAAATTCTGCTTGCCAAAGGGATACAAGTAGTCCTCACTTACTGACCACCTTGTTTAGCAACCGTTCAAAATTACGATGGCTAGGGAAAAAAACCCCCAGCTTTGCGACCAATCCTTGCAACAAGCAGAATTAATGGAGAATGTGGAAGTGAAATTGCAAGTCATGGTCACATGACGTCTCACTAGATAACTGCTGAGATTTGCTTAACAACGGAAGTGGAAGTGATGTCATACGTCCAGCACAGTCATGTGCTTTTTTGCTTGGTGACCATGGCGCTTAGCAACTGAATTGCTGGTCCCAGTTGTGGTCAGTAAGTGAGGACTACCTGTAGTTATTTCCTTCACTTTGTCTAAAACTCCTTGAAGATCTGCTCTGCAAGTTTGGAGGACCATATGATGCCATTCATTTGCTGTATTCATGTTGTGTATTTATTTTCATTTTCTTAATTTTTATATTGATGTTTTTAACCCTGCCAGCCACAGTCACTTGTGCAAGATGCACAGCGATATGCATCAAGTTAAATGAACGAACGAACGAATGAATTATATGGAACAGCACAAAAGATGGTTTGGGAAATTGCAGGAGAGGGAGCAGTTGTTAACAATCCCCTCCTTTTGTATGTGGCAGCATATTGTGGTTTGTAGTCTTTTCTGAAAATGGAAGGAACATTCTGTTTATGGAAGAGCTACTCTTAGTCCTAGTTGGAATTCAATCAAGGATCTTACCAGTGGCTGGGTTCATGTATCATATTAAGTCATGTATTTTATTATACTTGTTTATTGAAGAAAACACAATTACCTGTGTTTATACAACATGCCAAGCAAGAAACAAATAATAATTTAGCATAACTTGATGGACAGTTGAGACCGCTGTATGTATTGATGTTGATGATTTTCTTCACTGTGCTTATGAGAATTAGTGTGATGGATGCAATACAAAAAGAAAATATAGTAGGAATTGCCTTATTATTTCAGAAAACCAGAATGGTGCTCAAGTACTTTAAATGCCATTTATAATTCTAGTATCTGTTTCTTCTATTTAGAAGACCTTCTACAAACTATCCAGACTTCAGCAGGATTGGCTGTTGTTCTCTTTATTAAGACTATGTTTGAACCTGTTGAGAAGCTACCTTGTTTGGTTAGTGTGTTTCCTTTGAAAAAAGTAAAAATACAGGTAGTCCTCACTTAACGACCACAATTGGGACTGGAATCTCGATCATTGAGCAGAGTGGTCATTAAGTGAGACACCCACGTGACTAGTTCACTCAGTGACCTCAATCCATGCAGTCCCGGTTCTGGTTGTTAAGTGATCTTCTAGGTCATTAAATGGACGGGGCGAAAGAGCTGCCTGCTGAATTGACTTTCTGGGGAAGCTGGCAGAGAAGATTGCAAATGATGATCACATGATTGCAGGGGCTTGGCAAGCAGTGGTAAATACAAGCCAGTTTTCAAGCACCTGAAATGTGGTCACGTGACCGTGGGGGGTGGGGTGGCGTTTTATGATAGCCAGAAGTGTTTTATGGGCTGTAAAGCATCTTTCCAAGGCTGTCGTAACTTTGAACGGTCGTTAAATGGCCAGTTGTAAGTCGAGGACTACATGTACATGTGATATTAATTTTGAATGTGTATTTGAAACATTAAGCTAAATGAAGAAAGAGAAATTACTGAAAGAGTAGCCATTTCAATATTAGTTATGTGTTTCATATTTTATGTAAGTTCTGTTACAGGAAATATTGCCCTTTTATGATATGATAAGATACAGGTAGTCCTCAACTTACAACCACAATAGGGACTGTAAAACTTGTTGTTAAGCGGTGTGATCATTAAGCAAGGCATTTTTAATTGTGAGCCACCCAGAGTCACCCTCTGGGGCGATGGGCAGCATAGAAATTTAATAAATAAATAAATAATAAATCAATCATGCGTCCGCACCCGATTTTAAGACATTTTTGCGGTGGTTGTTAAGTGAATCACCGTGGTAGTTAAGTGAATCACATGGTTGTTAAGTGAATCACGCATTTGTTAAGTGAATCACATGGTTCCCCATTGATTTTGCTTGATGGAAGCTGATTGGGAAGTTTGCAAATGGTGATCACATGACCCCAGGATGCTGCAACCATTGTAAGTACATGCTGGTTGCCAAGTGCCTGAATTTTGATCACATGACTGGGGGGGATGCTGCTTGGTCGTAAGTGCAAGGACCAGTTGTAAGTCATGTTTTTCAGTGCCCTCATAACTTTGAACGGTCACTAAACAGATGGCCGTAAATTGAGGACTGCATGTAACTTTTACTTAGAAGTTAGTCCTGCTGAATTCACAGGGATGATTGTCAGGTGATTGTTTAAAGGATTGCAAATGTAATCTTGGTTCCCCAGATTTGCTCAAATTATAGGTCCGAATTTTGACCACGATTAAGCTTTTTAGATGCAATCCTATACAGGCTTGGGGATAGCTTATAACGCACTTTGATAAGACATGTATTTGGAGAGTGAAAATTGAGAAAATTGAATTTCCATTCAGCATGAGCTAGCTTTATAAAAAAAATAACATTTGCATTTTGCCAGTTGTATTATAATTTTTTGATGTCTTCCAATGATCTGATAAACCATACTTTTTGGTTTGCTTTTTTTCCTCTTATATTACGGTTATATTACATTGCTTTTTGCAGATCAGTGACTTGATTTGTGGCTTACTAAACTCTTCTGATGTGCCAAAGTGGTTTGTGGACAGCTGTGGTGGTCTTTGTACTGCTGAACTTTCTGACTCAGTCCTCCTTTTTCTTTGTCATGGAGCACTTGCTATGTTAGAGTGGAAAGATAACAGCATGGGAGAGAATGCAGAGAAACTACTCTTGGATATAGCCTCTGTTTTGTTGACCTTGAGCACACGGTAAAAACTACTTTTATTTTTTATAGTTTTAATGATATAGATGAAACTCAGATTCATCCTTGGCAAGGCTCAGTTTGCACTGTAAATCCTGTGAATGTTGAAATATATCATAAATAGTATATTTAGAAGTATATTGGTGTAGTATTTAAGGTGCTGGCATAGAGACTGAATTCTAGGCCTGCCTTAGGCATGAAAGCTAGCTAGGGTATTTTGGGCCAATCACTTTCTCTCAGCCCAACCTACCTCACAGGATTGTTGTTGTAGGGAAAACAGGCAGGAGTATTATGTATAAATGTCTCCCTATGGCTACAATCTTATATCTGCTTATCTGGGAACAAGCACTGTTAGCTTCATGGGAAAATGGTTCTATTTAGTATTATGAGGATAATTTCTCCTATTACAGTCAGAGTTTTCCCTTATTTTCCTTTCTACCTCTCCCGTGTTCCCCAGTTCTTTTCTATAGGGCTCCCTAATCTTCTAAAGCACTTTAGGGAGCCAGGGAGTAAGGCAGGGGAGAGGGAGAGCTGGATCTACACATGCATATTTTTCATTAACACAATTGGATACACCACCGGTGGTAGAACATGTAGAAAAGAAACCTACATAAGTATTTCTATATTTTATCTTTAGCCAGAGTTGAACTTGAAACTAGTCTAAAACCAGTCTGAAGTTATTTTTAGACTGGATAGGTTTCTAAAATGGAGGAGTTTTAGAAATATGTAGACTCATGTGCTAAAGGGAAACCTTAGAAAAATATACCCAACCCTTTATTATATTTTTTCAAGCATGTTTGTCCCGCTCTTCTGTCAGAAAAGCTGTCAGAATATGGACATCTACAGTGGGGGTAAGGGGAGGGGTCAGTTGGTTTCCCAGATTTCAGCTCTCATTTTTAAAAAGTGCCAACTTCTGGTCCTGCTGGATAAGATATGTAAACACTATAGAGTACTTTATGACAATACAGCAGTAGTGAGTATTGTGTGATCTCCTGACATGTTGAGTTTTTTAAAGGGAAATGTGGTGGAGTGGGCAGGCAGGTTAAACCTGACCTCCAGTGAAGCAATTCATTAAGGACTTGAGGGAGTTCTGTTTGTGTATGTAGAGTATTAAGCAAGACATCAAATTTGCCTTTCTCTTTCTTCCTGGAGGGGGCATCTTTCTCATTCTAAGCTGGGTTCTGCACTAGTAACTTACAGTGTCTTCATAGCATTATCCAGCCATTGTTGTAGTGCCATAAAATCTGTCCTTGTTACTGTTACATGGGCACAATGATCATTGGATTTCTCTAGAAAACATCATGCAGTTGGAGAAAATTAATGTTTTCTCATGCAGTGTAAAGGACTTTATGGTGAATATACCAAAGTCTCTTTTGTTTTACCTGTAAAACATAATTTAGGGGTGGGTTGCAAACTAAAATGGGTGGTACTGTATATTTAAATGAAATCAGGAAGTATTTTTATTAGCTTTATATCCTGCCTCTTACTTTGTAGAGGCATTTAAGATGGTTCAATAGTTCTTTGGACTTCCTTTTGACTTACAAGGAGCACCTTTACCAAATTATGTTAAGCATCAATTTGTTTACCTCTTTCAGTCTGTAGAAGAAACCAAGCATTGCTTTAGGATTTTAACAATGTAAATTATATTCACATCTCCCATTATAGTTTTCCCTACCCCCTAGAAATATGCCTGCAGGCATCCAGAGAGCAGTTTGCATATACTCTAAAATAATGTAACACATAAACAGAAAGGAATGGTGAAGAAAAAAAAAATTAGACATTGAGCAGAACAAAAAATAATAATTAAAGTATGAAGAAGTAGTATTATAAATCAGAAGCGGTCATATAAATGTAAATAAGAACTGGAATGAGGAAGGAAAAATGATCCACATTTTTGACACCTGGCAAATATTTGAGCATCAGTATTCAGTTAGTTTTAAAATATGATCATATATTTCTATTCTGCTTTACTCTGTTTGTTTTTCCAAGGTTAAAAGAGTCTGTAATGGCAGCATCTCTATCCAGAATTCTAGCTATTTGGACCAATGTAGCATTGGATTTTCTTCAATCAAGTTCTAGAAATCTGAAGCTCAATCTCAATGGAAACTCAGAAACCATTGGTAAAATGTTGGATTATGTGTACGCATATTGGGAACATCCACTAGATGCAGTTAGGCACCAGACCAAGCTAATATTTAAAAATCTTCTTCAAATACATCAGACTGCTGTGAAAGAATCAATAATAAAACTAGACCCTTTCTTCTCAGAGTTAACTGAAAGCTTGCTAGGTTTAGAATGGCATGTTAAAGGCAAATATTCATCACTTGGGTGTCTTGTGGACTGCATTGGCATTGAAAATCTTTTGGAAATTGACAGAACAATTCCTGCACAAATCTTGGGTGTAATGAATGACCAGTCTTTTGCACCTTATGCAAGTGATTTATTGGAAATCATGTTTGTGAATCACAAGAGGCATCTTACATCCAGTTTGGAAAAAAACACCTGGATTGATAGTTGGCATGAGACATGGGTCTCTCCTCTGCTTTTGATTTTATGTGATGGAAATCCAGAACAAGCCACCTACGTAACAGATTATTACTTACCAAAATTGCTAAAATGTAGCCCGGAAAGTTTGAACTATATGATTAAAATCCTTCAGATTTCAGCAGAATCTAATGTTGGTAAGACATTTTATCTTATACTTCACATTTTGTAGCGTAAGATATCCATAAACAGGCTGAGTTGGTGGGTGATAGTGCTGTTCAACTTGTTTTGGCAATAAATTTGTTGGAGGTGGGGGAGGATGTTTCATGTTCTTAGCTACTTAGAGCATAAGTAAAGATGCCCCTTGATGATTGGAAACATACGTTAGAATTTATTTTCTCAAGTCTTCTTTCAATAAATAATATAAATGTTATATTCTTTACTACAAAGCCAAGAAGAGTTGGTTGTTTCCTCCCTTTTATTAGTTTTCTTCATAAAAGTTATTAAAGATACATAACCAGATTTTCCCCCAACTTTAACTCCTACCACAGAAGGACATTTTTATTTTGACTTTCATATTATAAGAGACTTTAATATTATTTCATAGAATGTCTTCCAGTCATTAGAGCAGCCATGACTTTTTTCAGTTCAAATGGTTGCTTTGTAAGCTGTTCCTTTCCAGCAAAGCCTCTTTGCTTTGCTGGGAAAAAAATGAAATAAAGTGGTTATACATGTACACATATGCAGAGACACTTGGGATTAGAAGTGGCTGCTTCAGTGATTTGAGGAGAGATGTTTTGTGTGTACTCTCATGCCTTCTGAAATATCCTTTCAAAAGATTTGCACAGCCTTAATATTTAAATACCATGATGGCGCTTGTTATTTTGAGTCATATCCATGTGTATCGCAAACATTAAGCTATGCTAATCTGTTTGGTGGATATGATTTTTATGGGCATTTTGAACCTGAGAAAGAAATGACAAACATCTTTGTTAATTATAATTTATGTATGTTTTATTAAGGAACTTGCAAAACCAGAGGAGCTCTTGGAGCCCTAATGGCATGCTTGAGAACTGCCAGGGCTCATGGGCACTTGCAGTTTGCAGTCATAATGCAAGATGGCCTTGTGTCTGTGAGCTGTATAAAACAAGGTTTGGTTCACCAACATGATGAGGTACATGTCTTAATATTTTAAATGTTAGAGTTAGTATTTCAGAGAAAAACCAGATAACTAAAAACTTGCTTCTAATTTTAAAGGTACGAATAGATGCTTTAGGTTTACTATGTGAAAGTCATCGCAGCACAGAAGTAATTTCCATAGAAGAAATGCAACTGATACAATTTTTTATTAGATACAACTTGAACAACCAGTCAGCAGCAGTGAGGCAACAGATTTGTTCCCTACTGAAAAAGGTAATTTAAAAATGTGAATGTGTAACTTTATATCCATGTTTGTCAAAATCCTATAAAGAAATACAGTGGAAATGAAATTTCATGGTGTCTCTATGGATTTTTAAAAAATATGTAAAGTAATTTGTAATGTCATCTTTTTAATTGAATTCTCTTTTGCTTTTTTCTTCTTTCAAAAGCTATTCTGCCGGATATATGAAAGCTCCCAGACAGTTCATAAAATGCAGCAATTGAAGTCTAAACAAGGTCTAATTAAACAGTCAGTTACATGGGATCCATTAACAACTTTGCAACAGTACAAGGTATGTTTTGTAAATTGCTCTAATCAAAAGAATTAATATTTTTGTGTGGCAAATTTCAAATAATTCAGTAACCTACAGAAGAGGAAGGTAAAATAAGCAGTTGATTTCTGTGATATGGAAAATTAAGGTATGAGATAGAAAAGGATTCATGTAACATTGCCTTATTCTAACATAAAGAAATTGTGGATTTAATTCAATATTGTCTGCATTAATTGGCAGCAGCTCTCATATTTCTTTAACAGGTGATTCTATAGACAGATCATGCTCCCCTTTTTAAATATTGTTGTAATGTGCTCCGTCCTAATCTGAGTCTTATGCTACATGTAGAAAACCAACCGATCTGGTACTGTTCTTAGGAGAAATCTGAACTCTCACTGGCTTGAAGTGACAGGGTATAATCAAACAACTATATTGCTGGCTGGAGGGCAGAGCTGGCGTCGCGGCGGTACGGCGGGCGATCCTGGGCTCCCAGGATCGCAGCCGATATCTCCCCCCCGGACGGTCCCGATGGACCTAAGCCGTCCCGTAGAGATGGCGATCGCAAAGGGCGCGTCCCGCGGATCTCAGGGACGCTGCAAGTCCCAGATTGATCCCGGGAGAAGCTCTTGAAGCCGGTGGAGGAGAGGCAGCCAAAAATGGCTGCGAAAGCCGGGACAGCTCCAAAGGAAGAAGAAAGAGAGGGGTGTCAACCGGGTGAGATGGACCTTTACTATTCAACTATTCTTAGAGAACACCTTAAGTAACTTAAAGAGATTTTTAAAAGTGAAGAAAAGTGGATCAAGCGGTGAGATTGAGCCTTATAAAAAAAAAAAAAGGGGGAAAAAATCTTTTTTTTTTAACTTTCCCTTTTTAGTGGAATTGGTAAGATGTTTTTTCTTTTAAAAAATATATATTTTTAACTGGACTGGCTTTTTCTTTTTAATACTCAATAATTCTTTATCTTAAGCCTCTTTTTTGACTAAGATTTCTTTATTGTTATAAGAAATTTATATTTTTTGATTTTGAAATGGGGAAAGTGGAGTTAAGAGAAAGTAAATGAAAGAAAGTTGCACTGCCATCTAGAGGCTCGACATAGTGCCTTTTTTTTTCCATTGTGACGCATGCTCAAGGACCCTGGGCTTTCTAAAAAGATAGTGGGATGTGCATGTTTATACAGGTGCCATCCGAATAACTATAAACAAGAAAGTGGAGTTGAAAGCAACTTTGAAAATATCAAGATGGAAAGTTTGAGTTAGTCACAAGAGCCTTGATTAGTGGCAGTAGCTCTTCTTTCTGCTAGAAGCTCTGCTTTGCTCTCTATTCCCCCCCCCAGTTGGATTTTTAAAGAGATCCAGCCTTTCCCCTCCTCTTCTTTTTTTTTTTTCTTTTGCTTTTTTTTCTCTTTCTTTTGGCAAGAACAAAGATAAAGAATCCTTTGACTCAATGAAGGTTTATACAAGATAATAGACTATACGAGAAACACAATGCAGAAAAAGATTTTTAAACTATCGAGGATAACTATAAAAAACTGGAAGAAGAGCTACAGAAATTCCTGCAAAAAAAAGAAAAAAAAGATATTAAAGCTAAAATGGACTTAATTAAACATAAAACGGGATCAATGGAAAAGGAAGAAATAGCACAAGAAATCAGAAACATTAAACAGAATTATTTTGAGGCTTATAAACTGAGAATTAAAAGGGTTAATCAACTGATAAATGAAGAGGGACAGACTTGTTCTTGGTACTGAGGGTGAGAAAAAGATTATATAAGATTATAATGGAAAATCGTACTAAGAGAATGTATAAAAAGAAGAAGTAAAACAATATTGAAAGAAACTACTTCAGATGCTTAAAGAAAAAATGAGGGGAATACAACAATGATGGAACTGACAGAAGCTTCAAAAAGCAGAATGTTTGAAAGGACATTTATTATTGCTTTCTCTTATCCAATAATATAGAAAAAGGAATAAACAGCTAGATGTTTTGGGATATTGAATGAAAAGGGTGAACTTAAAATTATGCAAGCGCTGGAATAAAGTATAAAACTGAGATATATAGTTAAAAATTGTATTTGATTATAAATGTTTTAAGAGATTAGACTAAAATTTATATATGGTTGGATATAGTAACATATAGATTTTAAACTAGAGACATTTTTGTTGAAACATGTAGTGAAGAATTAAGTATGTTTTGATAGTGGTTAGAACTGTAACTTTTAAGAATTGGAAGAATGAAAAAGTACCTATGCAGGAGGAAGTTATTGAAAATTATGGAATGTGCAGAGATGAGTTAAATTGAGATTTGAAATTAGAATAAGAAGATAAGTAATTTTATATGACACGGGATTTGTTTTATTAATGATTGGATGAGAAAATATAGTAATGTAATGGATTAGGAAATTTTACAATAGAAATTTGATATCAATTATTATATATATATACACATATAATCGATAGATGAAAATGTACTACTAATCCTATTGAAAGTTAAAATTTCTTGTAATAAATGATTCTATAGACTAGCTATGAATGATTAATAATTGTTAATTGATAAGTACACAAGTATATTTTGAATAGATATGAGAATTTAAGATTATGAAAGGGGCACCAACGAGTTGGTAACTGGTTGACACACGGTATAAAATGGAAGATGTTTTTTTTATGCTTTTCTATGTTCTTGTTTGTTTATGTATGTTTTGTGTTTGTTGTAAAAAATAAAAAATTAAAAAAACAACAACAACTATATTGCTGAGGTAAACTTGAACCATTAGGCAACATGCATTACATGGAAATTGAAAAGTATAGAAGTTCCTTGAATATGGATGTCTTCTTTTTAATAAGTTTTTTATTGTTCATTTTTTCCTGGAAAGTGATTTTAATTCTTCTACTATTTTCTTGAACTGAAATCTGGGTGCTCACAGCTGAAATAGACTGGCATTTTTAGGATATGTACATATAATGCAGAATAGGCAGCCACCTTGTTAGTTCATAGAAACCCATTTGGTGCATGGAAACTGAAGCTTTATGTAGTGCTATAACCAAAAATAGCTGAATTTCTCAAAAACAAATGGATATATAATATACCATTACAAATTATTTGTATATGTTCCAATAGAAAGAAAGCAAAAGAACGCATGTGTCAATGATCTGAGAAAATTTATTCAAAAAGAGAATAATCAGGACCAACTCAGTGTTAGTACAAGGTAAAAAAAGAAGGGAACTAACTAGCCACTGCAATTTCATCTTTGTTTCTCCATTCAATCAGACTTTTTGAAAAGGGAAAAATAAAATATACAGGTACTCCATATAGATGGCTAATTTGAGAGAAGGGATTTTTAAATTCTAAAATCAGCTTTAAAGTTAATTTTGCAAATTTACATGTCAGAATTTACATATCAGATTTTCTGAATTAGTGGAGACTGGCAAAGCAATTCCTCTTTCACTTCTTAAACTTTCTAGTTAGTTAGTTCTAAAATCAAGATAGAAACTTAATCTATCTTTCCAGGGCCAGGTAGAACCTTCAGGTAACCAGAATGGGACAGCTAAGTAGAGGAGCTAATTTTAGATAGATTAAAATGTATCAACTGTACTGTTCACTCAATGGCTGAATTCATACAAATTGCTTACTGCGTCAATGATGAGAGTAGCATTTTATATGGACTTGCTAATCTAGCTACTACTAGGCTAGGAAAGGAGTGGTCAAACTATCTCCCCCAAAGCAGCCATAGTTGTGAGAACAAATTCAACTGAGGAATAGTGTCCAAGTCCCATCCACTTAGTCCTCCAAGAAAAAGAGATGGAGTTGTGGAATGTCTAAACATGTAGGGCACTGCATTGAAGAGCTTACAGAATTTGGCAGCTGCAGAACATATCTCTCAAACTCTGATGGGCTGTGGTGCCTTAGCTGTGCCCACTGTTGCCTGCCTGGCCAGTGGAGACAAGCCATTGACATAATGAAGGCTTGCCAGTATTCTCACCCAAGAGCTGATAGAGAATCAGGCAGGACTCATGGATGATTTTGTATTTCCCAGAATGGCAGGCCTTGACCTAGTTACTGTGCTATAGGATCAGAGGGTAAGGAGCGATGGTTGATGTGTTGGGTGAACCAGGCCACTAAGAATTTTTCAAGCATAAATTTTGAACATAATGGTATATGCATAGATTTTTTTTAAAAAAACCTTTACTCTTCTTTCCAAAGGAACATTGTATTTGATCATTCTTTGAGGTAAAAATGTGATTACTGTTTTATCTTTAGGATTTCATCTCTTCTGTCTGCAGTATACTTTTTGAATCCTTGTTTCCTGGCTCATCCCATCCAACCAGATTTACTGCATTGACTCTTTTGGGAACAATAGCTGAAATATTTCCTAATTCAGAAGGTAGGCTATCTTAAGGGGATTTTGTTAAAGGGATTTGCCAAAAAAAGTTAATGTAACAGTTTTAAAATCTTTTTCTCATCCCAAAAATGAAATTGTCAAAGGATAAGAACATTTTTATATTAGAAGATAAGAACCATGTTTGGATGATATAATGCTGCCATCTGTAGTTTAGTTATAAACATG